>NC_056440.1:682500-875000 GCF_018296145.1 Oncorhynchus tshawytscha | reverse complement strand
ACAAGTCTATCAATCAATATGTATTGGTCTATATTAGTCCGTCTATATCAGTCTACACCAGTCAGTCTAAATCAGTTAGTCCATATCATTATATATCAGTCAGTCTATATCGGTCTATATCAGTCAGTCTATATCAGGTAGTTTACATGTTAATCTATATCAGTTAGTGTACATATATCAGTCTATATCAGTCAGTCTGTTGCTGCTACCGTCTCTCATGACTGAAAATGGCTTCTGGACATCAGAACAGCGGCTATTCACCTCGAATTGGACAAAGAGTTTTTCTTTAATGAGTCGGACGGGAAGGATATACTCCAAACACCCAAACAGGCCCTGAACCCCGTCATTCACTTGAGACAGAAACTGAGACTTTGCGGAAAGAGATCAGGGTGCCTTGTGAGGATCAGGCGACAAATCTAATCTGCATTTGCCTTTAGTACTGTTAGCCAACGTTCAATTGCTGGAAAATAAATGAGACAAACTGAAAGCACGTATATCCTACCAACGGGACATTAAAAACTGTAATATCTTATGTTTCACTGAGTCGTGGCTGAACGAAAACATTAATAACATACAGCTAATAGATTATACACTGTATAGGCAGGATAGAATAGCAGCCTCTGGTAATTACATTGTTTTATATATTTATTTTACCTTTATTTGAATAGGCAAGTCAGTTAATTAAGAACAAATTCTTATTTACAATGAAGGTCTAGGAACAGTGGGTTAACTGACTTGTTCAGGGGCAGAACGACAGATTTTTACTTTGTCAGCTCGGGGATTTGATCTAGCAACCTTTCAGTTACTCGTCCAACGTTCTAGCCACTAGGCTACCTGCCGACAGGGGGCGGCGGCATGTGTACAGTATATATGTAAACAACAGCTGGTGCACGACATCTAAGGAAGTCTTGAGGTTTTGCTCACCTGAGGTAGAGTATCTCATGATAAGCTGTAGACCACACTGTCTACCCAGTGAGTTTTCATCTGTAGTTTTCGTAGCTGTCTACATATCACCACAGACCGATGCTGGCACTAAAACCGCACTCAATGAGCTGTTTAAGGCCATAGGCAAAAAGGAAAACGCTCATCCAGAGGCGCCGCCTCCTAGTGGCCGGGAACTTTAATGCAGGGAAGCTTAAATCAGTTTTACCTCATTTCTATCAACATGTTAAATGTGCAACCAGAGGGAAAAAACTCATATACCACCGTAATTCCACACACAGAGACGCGTACAAAGCTCTCCCTCGCCCTCCATTTGGCAAATCTGACCATAATTCTATCCTCCAGATTCCTGCTTACAAGCTAAAATTAAAGCAGGAAGCACCAGTGACTCGGTCTATAAAAAAATGGTCAGATGAAGCAGATGCTAAACTACAGGACTGTTTTGTTATCACAGACTGGAACATGTTCCGGGATTCTTCCGAATGCATTGAGGAGTACACATCAGTCACTGGCTTCATCAATAAGTGCATCGATGACGTCGTCCCTACAGTGACTGTACGTACATACCCCAACCAGAAATCATGGATTAGAGGTAACATTCGCACTGAGCTAAAGGGTAGAGCTGCCGCTTTCAAGGTGCGGGACTCTAACCCGGAAGCTTATAAGAAATCCCGCTATGCACTCCGACGAAGCATCAAACAGGCAAAGCATCAATACAGGACTAAGATAGAATCGTACTGCACCGGCTCCGATGCTCGTCGGATGTGGCAGGGCTTGCAAACCATTACAGACTACTAATGGAAGCACAGCTGAGAGCTGCCCAGTGACAAGAGCCTACCAGACGAGCTAAATAACTTCTATGCTCGCATCGAGGCAAGCAACACTGAAACATGCATGAGAGCACCAGCTGTTCCGGATGACTGTGTGATGATGCTCTCCAGAGCCGATGTGAGTTATACCTTTAAACAGGTCTACATTAACAAGGCTGCAGGGCCAGACAGATTATCCGGATGTGTACTCCGAGGATCCACTGACCAACTGGCAAGTGTCTTCATTGACATTTTCAACCTCTACCTGTCTGAGTCTGTAATACCAACATGTTTAAAGCAGACCACCATAGTCCCTGGGCCCATGAACACTAAGGTAACCTGCCTAAATGACTACCGACCCTTAGCACTCGCGTCTGTGGTAATGACATGCTTTGAAAGGCTCGTCATGGCTCACATCAACGCTATTATCCCGGAAACCCTAGACCCACTCCAATTTGCATATCGACCCAACAGATCCACAGATGATGCAATCTTTGTTGCACTCCACACTGCCCTTTCACACCTGGATAAAAGGAACACCTATGTGAGAATGATAATCATTGACTACAGCTCAGCGTTCAACACCTTAGTGCCCTCAAATCTCATCACTAAGTTAAGGAACCTGGTACTAAACACCTCCCTCTGTAACTGGATCCTGGACTTCCTGACGAACAGCCCCCAGGTGGTGAGGGTAGGTAACAACACATCCGATATGCTGATCCTCAACACTGGGGCCCCTCAGGGGTGCTCAGTCCCCTCCTGTACTTCCTGTTCACTCATGACTGCACTGCCAGGCACGACTCCAACACCATCATTAAGTTTGCCGGTGACACAACAGTGGTAGGCCTGATCACCGACATCGATGAGCCTATTCGCAGGTTAGAGTCCTGACCGTGTGGTGCCAGGACAACAACCTCTCTCTCAATGTGATCAAGACAGATGAGATGATTGTGGACTACAGGAAAAGGTGGACCAAGCACGCCCCCATCCTCATCGACGGGGCTGTAGTGGAGCAGGTTGAGAGCTTCAAGTTCCTTGGCATCCACATCACCAACAAACTAACATGGTTCAGGCACAACAAGACAGTTGTGAAGAGGGCACAACAAAACCTATTCTCCCTCAGGAGACTGAAAATATTTGGCATGAGTCCTCAGGTCCTCAAAAGCTTTTACTATGGATATAGATACTTTGTACCTGTTTCCTCCAGCATCTTCACAAGGTCCTTGGTGTTGTTCTGGGACTGATTTGCACTTTTCGCACCAAAGTACGTTCATCTCTAGGAGAATGAGTCTCCTTCCTGAGCGGTATGACGGCTGCGTGGTCCCATGGTGTTTATACTTGTGTACTATTGTTTGTACAGATGAACGCGGTACCTTCAGGCGTTTGGAAATTGCTCCCAAAGATGAACCAGACTTGTGGAGGTCTACAATTATTTTTCTGAGGTCTTGGCTAATTTCTTTTTATTTTCCCATGATGTCAAGTAAAGAGGCACTGAGGTTGAAGATAGGCTTTGAAAAACATCCACAGGTAAACATCCAATTGACTCAAATGATTCGAATTAGCTTATTAGAAACTTCTAAAGCCATGACATCATTTTCTGGAATTTTCCAAGCTGTTTAACGGCACAGTCAACTTAGTGTATGTAAACTTCTGACCCACTGGAATTGTGATACAATGAATTATAAGTGAAATAATCTGTCTGTAAACAATTGTTGGAAAAGTTTCATACACAAAGTGGATGTCCTAACTGACTTGCGAGAACTATAGTTTGTTCACAAGAAATGTGTGGAGTGGTTGAAAAAAGAGTTTTAATGACTCCAACTTAAGTGTATGTAAACTTCCGACTTCAACTGTATATCAGTCAAAATCAGTCAGTCCATATCAGTCTATACCAGTGCATCCATATCAGTCTATCTATATCAGTATATATTAGTCAGGCTATATTGGTTTATATCAGTCAGTCTATATCAGCTTATATCAGTTAGTCTATATCAGTCTGTCTATATCAGTCTATATCAGTTAGTCTTTATCAGTCAGTCTATATCAGTCAGTCTATACCAGTTAGTCTAAAACAGTTAGTCTATATCAGTCCGTCTATATCAGTCAGTCTATATCAATTAGTCAGTTAGTCTATATCATATCACCTCCACCCTACCTGACACCCTAGACCCACTCCAATTTGCTTACCACCCAAATAGGTCCACAGACGATGCAATCTCAACCACACTGCACACTGCCCTAACCAATCTGGACAAGAGGAATACCTATGTGAGAATGCTGTTCATCGACTACAGCTCAGCATTTAACACCATAGTACCCTCCAAACTCGCCATCAAGCTCGAGACCCTGGGTCTCGACCCCGCCCTGTGCAACTGGGTACTGGACTTCCTGACGGGCCGCCCCCAGGTGGTGAGGGTAGGTAACAACATCTCCACCCCGCTGATCCTCAACACTGGGGCCCCACAAGGGTGCATTCTGAGCCCTCTCCTGTACTCCCTGTTCACCCACGACTGCGTGGCCACGCACGCCTCCAACTCAATCATCAAGTTTGCGGATGACACAACAGTGGTAGGCTTGATTACCAACAACGACGAGGCGGCCTACAGGGAGGAGGTGAGGGCCCTCGGAGTGTGGTGTCAGGAAAATAACCTCACACTCAACGTCAACAAAACTAAGGAGATGATTGTGGACTTCAGGAAACAGCAGAGGGAACACCCCCCTATCCACATCGATGGGACAGTAGTGGAGAGGCGCCTCAGGAGGCTGAAGAAATTTGGCTTGTCACCAAAAGCACTCACAAACTTCCACAGATGCACAATCTAGAGCATCCTGTCAGGCTGTATCACCACCTGGTACGGCAACTGCTCCGCCCACAACCGTAAGGCTCTCCAGAGGGTAGTGAGGTCTGCACAACGCATCACCGGGGGCAAATTACCTGCCCTCCAGGACACCTACACCACCCGATGTCACAGGAAGGCCATAAAGATCATCAAGGACAACAACCACCCGAGCCACTGCCTGTTCACCCCGCTATCATCCAGAAGGCGAGGTCAGTACAGGTGCATCAAAGCTGGGACCGAGAGACTGAAAAACAGCTTCTATCTCAAGGCCATCAGACTGTTAAACAGCCACCACTAACATTGAGTGGCTACTGCCAACACACTGTCAATGACACTGACTCAACTCCAGCCACTTTAATAATGGGAATTTATGTAAAATATATCACTAGCCACTTTAAACAATGGTACTTAATATAATGTTTACATACCCTACATTACTCATCTCATATGTATATACTGTACTCTATATCATCTACTGCATCTTTATGTAATACATGTATCACTAGCCACTTTAAACTATGCCACTTTGTTTACATACTCATCTCATATGTATATACTGTACTCGATACCATCTACTGCATCTTGCCTATGCCGTTCTGTACCATCACTCATTCATATATCTTTATGTACATATTCTTTATCCCTTTACACTTGTGTGTGTATAAGGTAGTAGTTGTGGAATTGTTATGTTAGATTACTCGTTGGTTATTACTGCGTTGTCGGAACTAGAAGCACAAGCATTTCACTACACTCGCATTAACATCTGCTAACCATGTGTATGTGACAAATACATTTGATTTGATTTGATTTATCAGTCAGTCTATATCTTTCTATATCAGTCAATATCTGTCTATATCCGTCAATATCAATCAGTCTATATCAGTCGGTCTATATCAGTCAGTATGCATCAGTCTATATCAGTCGGTCTATTTCTTTCTATATCAGTCAGTCTGCATTAGTCAGTCTGCATCAGTCAATATCAGGCTGTCTATATCAGACTATATGAGACTGTGTGTACACTGTAACCCTGGTATGTAGGAGGTGATATCCACACACTGTAACCCTGGTATGTAGGAGGTGATATCCACACACTGTAACCCTGGTATGTAGGAGGTGATATCCACACACTGTAACCCTGGTATGTTGTTACTTCCGGCGCCGACAGAGATGGCCGCCTCGCTTCGCGTTCCTAGGAAACTATGCAGTTTTTTGTTTTTTTACGTGTTATTTCTTACACTAGTACCCCAGGTCATCTTAGGTTTCTTTACATACAGCCGACAAGAAATACTGAATATAAGATCAGCGTCAACTCACCATCAGTACGACCAAGAATATGTTTTTCGCGACGCGGATCCTGTGTTCTGCCTTACAACCAGTGTAACCGAGTGGATCACATGCAGCGACCAAAAAAAAAAAAAACGACTCAGAAAAAGAGGGAAACGAAGCGGTCTTCTGGTCAGACTCCGGAGACGGGCACATCGTGCACCACTCCCTAGCATTCTTCTTGCCAATGTCCAGTCTCTTGACAACAAGGTTGATGAAATCCGAGCAAGGGTAGCATTCCAGAGGGACATCAGAGACTGTAACGTTCTCTGCTTCACGGAAACATGGCTAACTGGAGAGACGCAATCCGAAGCGGTGCAGCCAGCGGGTTTCTCCACGCATCGCGCCGACAGAAACAAACATCTTTCTGGTAAGAAGAGGGGCGGGGGCGTATGTCTTATGGCCAACGTGACATGGTGTGATGAAAGAAACATACAGGAACTCAAATCCTTCTGTTCACCTGATTTAGAATTCCTCACAATCAAATGTAGACCGCATTATCTACCAAGAGAATTCTCTTCGATTATAATCACAGCCGTATATATCCCCCAAGCAGACACATCTATGGCTCTGAACGAACTTTATTTAACTCTCTGCAAACTGGAAACGATTTATCCGGAGGCTGCATTCATTGTAGCTGGGGATTTTAACAAGGCTAATCTGAAAACAAGACTCCCTAAATTTTATCAGCATATCGATTGCGCAACCAGGGGTGGAAAGACCCTGGATCATTGTTACTCTAACTTCCGCGACGCATATAAGGCCCTGCCCCGCCCCCTTTCGGAAAAGCTGACCACGACTCCATTTTGTTGATCCCTGCCTACAGACAGAAACTAAAACAAGAAGCTCCCACGCTGAGGTCTGTCCAACGCTGGTCCGACCAAGCTGACTCCACACTCCAAGACTGCTTCCATCACGTGGACTGGGAGATGTTTCGTATTGCGTCAGACAACAACATTGACGAATACGCTGATACGGTGTGCGAGTTCATTAGAACGTGCGTTGAAGATGTCGTTCCCATAGCAACGATTAAAACATTCCCTAACCAGAAACCGTGGATTGATGGCAGCATTCGTGTGAAACTGAAGGCACGAACCACTGCTTTTAATCAGGGCAAGGTGTCTGGTAACATGGCTGAATACAAACAGTGCAGCTATTCCCTCCGCAAGGCTATCAAACAAGCTAAGCGCCAGTACAGAGACAAAGTAGAATCTCAATTCAACGGCTCAGACACAAGAGGTATGTGGCAGGGTCTACAGTCAATCACGGACTACAGGAAGAAACCCAGCCCAGTCACGGACCAGGATGTCTTGCTCCCAGGCAGACTAAATAACTTTTTTGCCCGCTTTGAGGACAATACAGTGCCACTGACACGGCCTGCAACGGAAACATGCGGTCTCTCCTTCACTGCAGCCGAAGTGAGTAAGACATTTAAACGTGTTAACCCTCGCAAGGCTGCAGGCCCAGACGGCATCCCCAGCCGCGCCCTCAGAGCATGCGCAGACCAGCTGGCCGGTGTGTTTACGGACATATTCAATCAATCCCTATACCAGTCTGCTGTTCCCACATGCTTCAAGAGGGCCACCATTGTTCCTGTTCCCAAGAAAGCTAAGGTAACTGAGCTAAACGACTACCGCCCGTAGCACTCACATCCGTCATCATGAAGTGCTTTGAGAGACTAGTCAAGGTCCATATCACCTCCACCCTACCTGACACCCTTGACCCACTCCAATTTGCTTACCGCCCAAATAGGTCCACAGACGATGCAATCTCAACCACACTGCACACTGCCCTAACCCATCTGGACAAGAGGAATACCTATGTGAGAATGCTGTTCATCGACTACAGCTCGGCATTCAACACCATAGTACCCTCCAAACTCGTCATCAAGCTCGAGACCCTGGGTCTCGACCCCGCCCTGTGCAACTGGGTACTGGACTTCCTGACGGGCCGCCCCCAGGTGGTGAGGGTAGGCAACAACATCTCCTCCCCGCTGATCCTCAACACTGGGGCCCCACAAGGGTGCATTCTGAGCCCTCTCCTGTACTCCCTGTTCACCCACGACTGCGTGGCCATGCACGCCTCCAACTCAATCATCAAGTTTGCGGACGACACAACAGTGGTAGGCTTGATTACCAACAACGACGAGACGGCCTACAGGGAGGAGGTGAGGGCCCTCGGAGTGTGGTGTAAGGAAAATAACCTCACACTCAACGTCAACAAAACTAAGGAGATGATTGTGGACTTCAGGAAACAGCAGAGGGAACACCCCCATCCACATCGATAGAACAGTAGTGGAGAGGGTAGCAAGTTTTAAGTTCCTCGGCATACACATCACAGACAAACTGAATTGGTCCACTCACACAGACAGCATCGTGAGGAAGGCGCAGCAGCGCCTCTTCAACCTCAGGAGGCTGAAGAAATTCGGCTTGTCACCAAAAGCACTCACAAACTTCTACAGATGCACAATCGAGAGCATCCTGGCGGGCTGTATCACCGCCTGGTATGGCAACTGCACCGCCCTCAACCGTAAGGCTCTCCAGAGGGTAGTGAGGTCTGCACAACGCCTCACCGGGGGCAAACTACCTGCCCTCCAGGACACCTACACCACCCGATGCTACAGGAAGGCCATAAAGATCATCAAGGACATCAACCACCCGAGCCACTGCCTGTTCACCCCGCTGCCATCCAGAAGGCGAGGTCAGTACAGGTGCATCAAAGCTGGGACCGAGAGACTGAAAAACAGCTTCTATCTCAAGGCCATCAGACTGTTAAACAGCCACCACTAACATTGAGTGGCTACTGCCAACACACTGTCAATGACACTGACTCTACTCCAGCCACTTTAATCATGGGAATTGATGGGAAATGATGTAAATATATCACTAGCCACTTTAAACAATGCTACCTTATATAATGTTACTTACCCTACATTGTTCATCTCATATGCATACGTTGATACTGTACTCTATATCATCGACTGCATCCTTATGTAATACATGTATCACTAGCCACTTTAACTATGCCACTTGGTTTACATACTTATCTCATATGTATATACTGTACTCGATATCATCTACTGTATCTTGCCTATGCTGCTCTGTACCATCACTCATTCATATATCCTTATGTACATATTCTTTATCCCCTTACACTGTGTATGACAGTAGTTTTTTTGGAATTGTTAGTTAGATTACTTGCTCGTTATTACTGCATTGTCGGAACTAGAAGCACAAGCATTTCGCTACACTCGCATTAACATCTGCTAACCATGTGTATGTGACAAATAAAATTTAAATTTGATTTGATTTGATTTGATTTAGGAGGTGATATCCACACACTGTAACCCTGGTATGTAGGAGGTGATATCCACACACTGTAACCCTGGTATGTAGGAGGTGATATCCACACACTGTAACCCTGGTATGGAGGAGGTGATATCCACACATTGCAGAGTGTGTGGGAGTTTTAAAATCACCCAATTGGAACCTCCCATTTTAAATTGGAAATAAAACAAGCAGTGCCAAGTGTTTAATGTGTGTTTTAATAGTGAGGAGGAAGTGTTTAATGTGTGTTTTAATAGTGAGGAGGAAGTGTTTAATGTGTGTTTTAATAGTGAGGAGGAAGTGTTTAATGTGTGTTTTAATAGTGAGGAGGAAGTGTTTAATGTGTGTTTTAATAGTGAGGAGGAAGTGTTTAATGTGTGTTTTAATAGTGAGGAGGAAGTGTTTAATGTGTGTTTTAATAGTGAGGAGGAAGTGTTTAATGTGTGTTTTAATAGTGAGGAGGAAGTGTTTAATGTGTGTTTTAATAGAGAGGAAGTGTTTTACGTGGGTTTAATAGTGAGGAGGAAGATTCTTTACTAACAGATTATTTTATAAACAGTATATCAACATGTTCATCCACACTCTCTCATAGCAGAACTTCAAGACCCTAAAACACAATACCTTTTGCTTTAAAAATATCAAAGAGCATATAAGTTTATAAGCTTACAACAATTTATCGTTTTGTTTTGTTAACTTCTTTCATTGTGCACCGAAGCTTACGAGTTGTATCAATGTACGTAGAAGTCTTTGTGAGTTTAACACTACTGCATACCGTTAGTCTGATGTGAGTTTAAAACTACTGCATACCGTTAGTCTGATGTGAGTTTAACACTACTGCATACCGTTAGTCTGATGTGAGTTTAACACTACTGCATACCGTTAGTCTGATGTGAGTTTAACACTACTGCATACCGTTAGTCTGATGTGAGTTTAACACTACTGCATACCGTTAGTCTGATGTGAGTTTAACACTACTGCATACCGTTAGTCTGATGTGAGTTTAACACTACTGCATACCGTTAGTCTGATGTGAGTTTAACACTACTGCATACCGTTAGTCTGATGTGAGTTTAACACTACTGCATACCGTTAGTCTGATGTGAGTTTAACACTACTGCATACCGTTAGTCTGATGTGAGTTTAACACTACTGCATACCGTTAGTCTGATGTGAGTTTAACACTACTGCATACCGTTAGTCTGATGTGAGTTTAACACTACTGCATACCGTTAGTCTGATGTGAGTTTAACACTACTGCATACCGTTAGTCTGATGTGAGTTTAACACTACTGCATACCGTTAGTCTGATGTGAGTTTAACACTACTGCATACCGTTAGTCTGATGTGAGTTTAACACTACTGCATACCGTTAGTCTGATGTGAGTTTAACACTACTGCATACCGTTAGTCTGATGTGAGTTTAACACTACTGCATACCGTTAGTCTGATGTGAGTTTAACACTACTGCATACCGTTAGTCTGATGTGAGTTTAACACTACTGCATACCGTTAGTCTGATGTGAGTTTAACACTACTGCATACCGTTAGTCTGATGTGAGTTTAACACTACTGCATACCGTTAGTCTTTGTGAGTTTATCACTACTGCATACCGTTAGTCTGATGTGAGTTTAACACTACAGCATACCGTTAGTCTGATGTGAGTTTAACACTACTGCATACCGTTAGTCTGATGCGAGTTTAACACTACTGCATACCGTTAGTCTGATGTGAGTTTAACACTACTGCATACCGTTAGTCTGATGTGAGTTTAACACTACTGCATACCGTTAGTCTTTGTGAGTTTAACACTACTGCATACCGTTAGTCTGATGTGAGTTTAACACTACTGCATACCGTTAGTCTGATGTGAGTTTAACACTACTGCATACCGTTAGTCTGATGTGAGTTTAACACTACTGCATACCGTTAGTCTGATGTGAGTTTAACACTACTGCATACCGTTAGTCTGATGTGAGTTTAACACTACTGCATACCGTTAGTCTGATGTGAGTTTAACACTACTGCATACCGTTAGTCTGATGTGAGTTTAACACTACTGCATACCGTTAGTCTGATGTGAGTTTAACACTACTGCATACCGTTAGTCTGATGTGAGTTTAACACTACTGCATACCGTTAGTCTGATGTGAGTTTAACACTACTGCATACCGTTAGTCTGATGTGAGTTTAACACTACTGCATACCGTTAGTCTGATGTGAGTTTAACACTACTGCATACCGTTAGTCTGATGTGAGTTTAACACTACTGCATACCGTTAGTCTGATGTGAGTTTAACACTATTGCATACCGTTAGTCTGATGTGAGTTTAAAAACTTCTAGGAAGGAATACCTATGTAAGAAGGAACACCGATCTAAGAATGCTGTTCATCGATTATAGCTTTGCATTTAACACCACATTCCCCTCCAAACTTGTCATTAAGCTTCAGACCCTGGGTCTCGACCCCGCCCTGTGTAACTGGGTCCTGGACTTTCTGACGGACCGCCCCCAGGTGGTGAAGGTAGGAAACAACATCTCCACCCCGCTGATCCTCCCGCTAATGGGACACTAGCCAACAAGATCCTGTGAAATTGGAGGGCGCGCAATTCAAATAAATAATCGGAATATCAAACATTCCTGAACATACAAGTATTTTATATAATTTAAAAGCTTAAATTATCATTAATCTAACTGCGTTGTCCGATTTACAACAGCGAAAGCATTTTATTTATTTTTTTAACCTTTACTTAACCAGGCACGTCAGTTAAGAACAAATTCTTATTTTCAATGACGGCCTAGGAACTGTGGGTTAACTGCCTGTTCAGGGGCAGAACGACAGATTTGTACCTTGTCAGCTCAGGGGTTTGAACTCACAACCTTCCGGTTACTAGTCCAACGCTCTAACCACTAGGCTACTCTGCCACCCCATACCATGAGATTTTCTGAGGACAGTGCCCCACAACATATTTTTCAACCAGCACAGGCTTCACAAAATCACAAATAGCGATTAAATAAATCACTTACTTTTGAAGATCTTCCTATGTTTCCAATCCCAAGGGTCCCAGCTACAACATGAATGGTCGTTTTGTTAGATAAAATCCTTCTTTATATCCCAAAAAGACAGTTTAGTTGGCACAATCGATTTCAGTAATCCACTTGTTCAACATGCAGACAAAGGAGTCCAAAAAGCTACCACAAAACTTTGTCCAAACAAGTCAAACGACGTTTCTATCTAATCCTCATGTACTCTAAAATGTAAATAAACTATAATATTTCATACGGACAGTAGAATGTTCAATAGGAAAGGGAAGTAGGCACGCGCCCCCTCCCTTGCGTGAAAGACTGATATTGTTCCGGTGCTCTTCTCACCAGAACTCCAAATACTTGTTCGTTTTTCAAAAGACAACCCTGAAACCTTGAATAAAGACTGTTGACATCTATTGGAATAGCAATCTAGGAGATGGATTTACATAGAAACAATAGGTTCCCATTATAAGAGACTTGGAGCTAATTTAAATTTAAAAAATTAAGAATCTGGTTGGATTTTCTTCTGATTTTTGTCTGCCATACCAATTCTGTTATAGTCTCAGACATTTTTTTTAACAGTTTTAGAAACTTCAAAGTGTTTTCTATCCAATGCTACCAATTATATGCACATCCTGGGCCTGAGTAACAAGCTTTGGGCACGTCAGTCAGGCGGAAATTCAGGAAACTAGACCCTGTTAGTCTGTTTGTGAGTTTAACACTACTGAACTGTGTTAGTCTGATTGTGAGTTTTACTCTACTGAACTGTGTTAGTCTGATTGTGAGTTTAACACTACTGAACTGTGTTAGTCTGATTGTGAGTTTAACACTACTGAACTGTGTTAGTCTGATTGTGAGTTTAACACTACTGAACTGTGTTAGTCTGATTGTGAGTTTAACACTACTGAACTGTGTTAGTCTGATTGTGAGTTTAACACTACTGAACTATGTATCTTGTGGTCTGTTTTATGGAGAATTGTTTTGAATTACATCTTACAAAAGTGTTTGTTTGTGGTGAAGTTTTAATCAAACAGCAACAAATGTAATTTGTAATGTTGGAGTTTATGTCGCTACAGGTTCTACAGAAATAAACCACTTATTGATGACAGAGTTGAAATGTGATTGTATGTAGGGGAGCAAGATATAAAACAGAAAAACTAAATGACTTGTATTTTCTTTCGCTGGGCGCTATGAAAACATTCATTTGATTCTGGCCCCGTCTGTCGTTATCAATAACAACACCATCTTGTCTTTTATTAAATGCACTTACTCTTAATTTCATCCACCAGTGGTTTTACAGAGAATAATGTGGAGTTACCTATATGGCTGTGACATTATAAATCACCTCTCCCGATCGCACAGCGCTATCGATTGATCCTGATATATCACAAAAATTTACTGTCACTTCTGTTTTCAATTAAAGATACAATCAGTCAGATAATGACTTAATTGGATTTTACAGGAGATTGAGTTTTATTGCTGGCTGCTTTACGACTTTAGTTAAGGAAGGCCGTTTTATCACGGGTGTCAGGGCTGGCTGAGGCTGGGTGGCAGTATTGGTAGGTGGGGGGTTGAGAGTCCTGTCCTTCAGTTACTGCTCTCCCCCCGGTACACACCACAGTTACTGCTCCTCCCCCGGTACACACCACTGACGCCAGGGGAGAAAGTGTCAGAGGATTTGTTTTCCTTGAGCTGCCACTGGCTCCATCCATCATGCCAACCCGGTGATACACTGTGATAGATAAAATAAAACCTTCTCTCAGCTCACAGAGTTATGGTGGCCAGACAGTGGAGTAGATGGAAAAGTTGACTACTGTACTCAGCTGGAAGATCACAGTTTTGGATTAGAGGAGAAAGGAAAGGGATCACTGTGTCACACACCCCCTCCCTCTCCCTCCATCCCCCTCTCCCTCCATCCCTCTCCCTCCATCCCTCTCCCTCCATCCCTCTCCCTCCATCCCTCTCCCTCCATCCCTCTCCCTCCATCCCTCTCCCTCCATCCCTCTCCCTCCATCCCTCTCCCTCCATCCCTCTCCCTCCACCCCTCTCCCTCCATCCCTCCCCTCCATCCCTCTCCCTCCATCCCTCTCCCTCCATCCCTCTCCCTCCATCCCTCCCCTCCATCCCTCTCTCCCTCCATCCCTCTCCCTCCATCCCTCTCCCTCCATCCCTCTCCCTCCATCCCTCTCCCTCCATCCCTCTCCCTCTCCCTCCATCCCTCTCCCTCCATCCCTCTCCCTCCATCCCTCTCCCTCCATCCCTCTCCCTCCATCCCCTCCCCTCCATCCCTCTCCCTCCATCCCTCTCCCTCCATCCCTCTCCCTCCATCCCTCTCCCTCCATCCCTCTCCCTCCATCCCTCTCCCTCCACCCCTCCCCTCCATCCCTCTCCCTCCATCCCTCTCCCTCCACCCCTCTCCCTCCATCCCTCTCCCTCCATCCCTCTCCCTCCATCCCTCTCCCTCCATCCCTCTCCCTCCACCCCTCTCCCTCCATCCCTCTCCCTCCATCCCTCTCCCTCCATCCCTCTCCCTCCATCCCTCTCCCTCCACCCCTCTCCCTCCATCCCTCTCCCTCCATCCCTCTCCCTCCATCCCTCTCCCTCCATCCCTCTCCCTCCATCCCTCTCCCTCCACCCCTCTCCCTCCATCCCTCTCCCTCCATCCCTCTCCCTCCATCCCTCTCCCTCCATCCCTCTCCCTCCATCCCTCTCCCTCCATCCCTCTCCCTCCATCCCTCTCCCTCCACCCCATCCCTCTCCCTCCATTCCTCCCTCCATCCCTCTCCCTCCATCCCTCTCCCTCCATCCCTCTCCCTCCACCCCTCTCCCTCCATCCCTCTCCCTCCATCCCTCTCCCTCCACCCCTCTCCCTCCATCCCTCTCCCTCCATCCCTCTCCCTCCATCCCTCTCCCTCCACCCCTCTCCCTCCATCCCTCTCCCTCCATCCCTCTCCCTCCATCCCTCTCCCTCCATCCCTCTCCCTCCACCCCTCTCCCTCCACCCCTCTCCCTCCATCCCTCTCCCTCCATCCCTCTCCCTCCATCCCTCTCCCTCCATCCCTCTCCCTCCACCCCTCTCCCTCCATCCCTCTCCCTCCATCCCTCTCCCTCCATCCCTCTCCCTACTGTTGGTGACACAAACACTCGGTTTTCATGTCAGTTTCATTCAGGGGAATATGTTCCCACCCTGTGATTTGGAAGTCTTTGAAAGAATATGGTGCTGTATAACACCGTAATGCCATTTCCTGCCATGGTGCCCTTGAGCAAGGCAATTGACCCTCTCCCAGGGGTGACATCTCTGATTGGCCCTGGCTTCAACCACTCTCCCTCCATCCCTCTCCCTCCACCCCCTCCCTCCATCCCTCTCCCTCCATCCCTCTCCCTCCATCCCTCTCCCTCCATCCCTCTCCCTCCACCCCTGTCCCTCCATCCCTCTCCCTCCATCCCTCTCCCTCCATCCCTCTCCCTCCATCCCTCCCTCCACCCCTCCATCCCTCTCCCTCCACCCCCTGTTCCTCCATCCCTCTCCCTCCATCCCTCTCCCTCCATCCCTCTCCCTCCATCCCCTCTCCCTCCATCCCTCTCCCTCCATCCCTCTCCCTCCATCCCTCTCCCTCCATCCCTCTCCCTCCATCCCTCTCCCTCCATCCCTCTCCTCCATCCCTCTCCCTCCATCCCTCCCCTCCATCCCATCCATCCCTCTCCCTCCATCCCTCCCTCCCCCTCTCCCTCCATCCCTCTCCCTCCACCCCCTCCCTCCCTCCATCCCTCTCCCTCCACCCCTCCATCCTCCCTCCATCCCTCTCCCTCCACCCCTGTTTTTCCTCCATCCCACCTCAATCCACCCCCTGTTCCTCCATCCCTCTCAATCCACCCCCTCCCTCTGTCTCCCTCCATTCCTCCATCCCTCTCCACCCTCCACCCCCTGTCCCTCCATCCCTCCCTCCCTCCACCCCTCCATCCCTGTTCCTCCATCCCTCTCAATCCACCCCTGTTCCTCCATCCCTCTTCCACCCCCTGTTCCTATCCCTCTCAATCCACCCCCTGTTCCTCCATCCCTCTCAATCCACCCCCTGTTCCTCCATCCCTCTCAATCCACCCCCTGTTCCTCCATCCCTCTCAATCCACCCCCTGTTCCTCCATCCCTCTCAATCCACCCCCTGTTCCTCCATCCCTCTCCCTCCACCCCCTGTCCCTCCATCCCTCTCAATCCACCCCCTGTTCCTCCATCCCTCTCCCTCCACCCCCTGTTCCTCCATCCCTCTCAATCCACCCCCTGTTCCTCCATCCCTCTCCCTCCACCCCCTGTCCCCTCTCAATCCACCCCTGTCCCTCCATCCCTCTCCCTCCATCCCCCCCTGTCCCTCCATCCCTCTCCACCCCCTCCTCCATCCCTCTCAATCCACCCCCTGTTCCTCCATCCCTCTCCCTCCACCCCCTGTCCCTCCATCCCTCCAATCCATGTCTCCATCCCTCCTCCACCCCCTGTCCCTCCACCCCCTCTCCCTCCACCCCCTCTCCCTCCATCCCTCTCAATCCACCCCCTGTTCCTCCATCCCTCTCCCTCCACCCCTCTCCCTCCATATCTCTCCCTCCTCCCCCCTGTCCCTCCACCCCCTCTCCCTCCATCCCCTGTCCCTCCACCCCCGCTCCCTCCATCCCCTGACCCTTCACCTCCTCTCCCTCCACCCCCTGTCCCTCCACCCCCTGTTCCTCCATCCCCTCTCCACCCCTCCATCCACTGTCCCTCCATCCCCTCCCTCCCCCCCTGTCCCTCCATCCTTCTCCCCCCGCTCCATCCCTCCCTCCCTCCATCCCCCCCTGTCCCTCCACCCCTGTTCCTCCATCCCTCTCCCTCCATCCCCCCTCCATCCCTCCACCCCCTGTCCCTCCACCCCCCTGTCCCTCCACCCCTGTCCCTCCATCCCTCTCCCTCCATCCCTGTCCCTCCATCCCCTGTCCCTCCACCCCCTGTTCCTCCATCCCTCTCCCTCCACCCCCTGTCCCTCCACCCCCTGTCCCTCCACCCCCTGTCCCTCCACCCCCTGTCCCTCCATCCCTCTCCCTCCATCCCTCTCCCTCCATCCCCTGTCCCTCCACCCCCTATCCCTCCACCCCCTGTCCCTCTATCCCTTTTCATCTGAGCCAAATTAACAGGCGTCAGGTTCAGTGCATCTGGTTCTAATGTGGAATGGTGTGATTACAGTGCTGCTACTAAACCGTGACTGAGAGAGGGACTGCATGGGGAGAGAGGGCTGCTGTCTGTCTGACGTGATGCTGTTCTGAGTAGTGAATATTATGTGATTATTACTAAACCATGACTGAGAGAGGGACTGCTGTCTGTCTGACGTGCTGCTGTGCTGAGCAGTGAATATTATATGATTATTACTGAGTAGTAAATATTGCATTATATGATTATTAATACACATGTCCCATCATGCTCATTTAAATGTCATTAATTTAATGGAGATCATCATCTCCTCTTTAATCTCTGTTTGAATTCTGTTGTTGATTTTTTACTGAGTCAATTCTGATGTTGGTATGTTGCAGACATTAAAAATACTCATTTTCTAGAATGTTAGTGCTATCACTCACTCAGTATAGTAGGTTGATTTGGGAACACAGCCATTCTGACTCACTCGGTCATTGTGGAAACCAAGGTGAACGAAACCAAGGTGAACAATAACAGGTGTGTGGGAATGAGGGGTTATTGTGGAGGGCAAAGTGGATTGAAGAATCTCCCCACTTGGAGTTTACCCCACCTGGAGAAATCCCCACATTTTTATTTTTCATTTGACATGCCTTTTTGTTCCCTATTAGTATATTAAGATTTTGGCACATACTGTGATTATAGCTATCATGTTCTAACCAAATGTTCTGCAAATCGGGGTCCAGGTGATTCTCTCCGTAAACGGTCAGTAGACAGGAGCAAGGTGTTAGGCGGGTGGTTGAGGCTAGCGCTTCTCTCTTCTCTCCTGTCTCTCTAACTCCTCTCTCTCTAACTCCCCTCTCTCTAACTCCTCTCTCTCTAATTCCTCTCTCTCTAACTCCTCTCTCTCTAACTCCTCTCTCTCTAACTCCTCTCTCTCTAACTCCTCTCTCTCTAGCTCCTCTCTCTCTAACTCCTCTCTCTCTAGCTCCTCCATCTCATCTAGCTCCTCTCTCTCTAACTCCTCTCTCTAGCTCCTCTCTCTCTAACTCCCCTCTCTCTAACTCCTCTCTCTCTAACTCCCCTCTCTCTAGCTCCTCTCTCTCTAACTCCTCTCTCTCTAACTCCCCTCTCTCTAACTCCCCTCTCTCTAAATCCTCTCTCTCTAGCTCCTCCATCTCATCTAGCTCCTCTCTCTCTAACTCCTCTCTCTAGCTCCTCTCTCTCTAACTCCCCTCTCTCTAACTCCTCTCTCTCTAACTCCCCTCTCTCTAGCTCCTCTCTCTCTAACTCTCTCTCTCTCTAACTCCCCTCTCTCTAACTCCCCTCTCTCTAAATCCTCTCTCTCTAACTCCTCTCTCTCTAACTCCTCTCTCTCTAGCTCCTCTCTCTCTAGCTCCTCCATCTCATCTAGCTCCTCTCTCTCTAGCTCCTCTCTCTCTATCTCCTCTCTCTCTAACTCCTCTCTCTCTAACTCCTCTCTCTCTAGCTCCTCTCTCTCTAGCTCCTCCATCTCATCTAGCTCCTCTCTCTCTAGCTCCTCTCTCTCTAGCTCCTCTCTCTCTAACTCCTCTCTCTCTAACTCCTCTCTCTCTAACTCCCCTCTCTCTAGCTCCTCTCTCTCTAACTCCTCTCTCTCTAACTCCCCTCTCTCTAACTCCCCTCTCTCTAAATCCTCTCTCTCTAGCTCCTCCATCTCATCTAGCTCCTCTCTCTAACTCCTCTCCTCTCTCTAGCTCCTCTCTCTCTAACTCCCCTCTCTCTAACTCCTCTCTCTCTAACTCCCCTCTCTCTAGCTCCTCTCTCTCTAACTCCTCTCTCTCTAACTCCCCTCTCTCTAACTCCCCTCTCTCTAAATCCTCTCTCTCTAACTCCTCTCTCTCTAACTCCTCTCTCTCTCTCTAGCTCCTCTCTCTCTAGCTCCTCCATCTCTCATCTAGCACCTCTCTCTCTAGCTCCTCTCTCTCTAGCTCCTCTCTCTCTAACTCCCCTCTCTCTAACTCCTCTCTCTAACTCCCCTCTCTCTAGCTCCTCCATCTCATCTTGCTCCTCTCTCTCTAACTCCTCTCTCTCTAGCTCCTCTCTCTCTAACTCCTCTCTCTCTAGCTCCTCTCTCTCTAGCTCCTCTCTCTCTAACTCCTCTCTCTCTAACTCCCCTCTCTCTAACTCCTCTCTCTCTAACTCCCCTCTCTCTAGCTCCTCTCTCTCTAACTCCCCTCTCTCTAACTCCTCTCTCTCTAACTCCTCTCTCTCTAGCTCCTCTCTCTCTAACTCCTCTCTCTCTAGCTCCTTTCTCTCTAACTCCTCTCTCTCTAACTCCTCTCTCTAGCTCCTCTCTCTAGCTCTAACTCCTCCATCTCATCCTCTCTCTAGCTCCTCTCTCTCTAACTCCTCTCTCTCTCCTCTCCTCTCTCTCTCTAACTCCTCTCTCTAACTCCTCTCTCTAGCTCCTCTCTCTCTAACTCCCTCTCTCTAACTCCTCTCTCTCTAACTCCCTCTGTCTAGCTCCTCTCTCTCTCACTCCCCTCTAACTCCTCTCTCTCTCACTCCCCTCTCTCCTAACTCCCCTCTCTCTAACTCCTCTCTCTCTAGCTCCTCTCTCTCTAACTCCTCTCTCTAGCTCCTTTCTCTCTAACTCCTCTCTCTCTAACTCCTCTCTCTCTAACTCCCCTCTCTCTAACTCCTCTCTCTCTAGCTCCTCTCTCTTCTAACTCCTCTCTCTCTAACTCCCCTCTCTCTAACTCCTCTCTCTCTAACCCCTCTCTCTAACTCCTCCATCTCATCTAGCTCCTCTCCCTTCAGATCTTCTCTCTCTTTAGAAGTCTTCTCTCTCTAGCTCCTCTAGCTAATCACTCTCTAACGCCTCTCTCTCTCTAGCCTCTCTAGCTTTTATCTCTCTCTAGCTCCTCTCTCTCCAGCTCCTCTCTCTCCAGCTCCTCTCTCTCTAGCTCATCACTCTCTAGCTCCTGTCATGCTGATATAAAGGATTTAGAGACAGGCACAGGAATACACAATATGGGTTTTTAATACAACCCAAACAAACACGTATACAAAACACTGGGCTGTACCCAAACAAAAGAGCGAGGTTAAACATCATTGAACGACACAGGATGATACCCGTAATGCACAATATATAAAGCACATGGTGTAACAGCTGCACCAATGCATAGGTACTCACACCACCAACGGACATGGAAACAATAACCGATAAGGGCAGAGCGAACAGAGGGCACATATATAACATACTAATCAGGGGAAACCAGGTGTGTGTAATCAGACAAGACAGTCCGGGGTTGATGATAATGAATCCCGTTCAGTGAAGCCTAGAAAGCCGGTGACGTAGACCTCCGGAACTGGTGAACAGAATGAGCAGCAGTACTGGGGGGATCCGTCACAGTACCCCCCCAATGCTCAGCACCAGCAGCGGGACGACACTGGCCTCGGGATGAGTTGGTCTGAAAATCCCTGGTCAGCAAAACATCCAGGATGTTCACCGCAGGGACCCAGCACCTCTGGGCCGTACCCCTCCCAGTCGAGGAGGTACTGGAGACGCCTCTCCCGAAGCCTCGAATCCAGGACCTCCCGGACCGAGTATGCCGGACCTCCCTCGATGTCCAGAGGAGGAGGCGGTGCGTCACTGGGTCCAGCCTCAGTGAGGGGACCAGGCACCACTGGCCTGAGAAGAGACATATGAAAGGTTGGTTTAATGCGGTAATCAACAGGGAGTTTGTAAACTGTATGTTACCTCATTAACCCTCCTCAGGACAGTAAACGTTCACACAAACCATGGGCTCAGCTTCTGTCAGGGCAGGCGGAGGGGCAGGTTCCGGGTGGGGAGCCAGACCCGGTCACCTGGGGAGAAAACAAGTGCCTCACTGCGGTGGCGGTCGGCCTGTTCCTTGTGCTGACGCTCGGCGCACTCGAGATGAGTGTGCGTAGCATTCCAGATCTCCTCAGTGCCCCAAAACCACTCGTCCATCGCAGGAGCGTCGGTCTGGCTCGGATGCCAAGGTGCCAGGGCCGGCTGATACCCCAACACACACTGGAAAGGAGTGAGGTTAGTGTAGGAGTAGCAGAGGGAATTCTGCACAAGGTATGGAATCCACCCACTTCCCCGGCCGATACTGTCAGTAACACCGCAGGAACCTGCCCACCTTCTCGTTGACCCTCTCCACCTGCCCATTCGCTTTAGGCCGAAACCCGTAGGTGAGAGACATTGACCCCCAGGCGTTCCATGAACGCCTTCCATACCCGTTAGATGAACTGATGGCCACGGTCTGACACAATATCCTCTGGGATCCCGTAATGCCGGGAGACGTGCGTTAAAAGAGCCTCCGCAGTTTCCATGGATGACGGAAGCCTAGGCAGAGGAAGGAGGAGACAAGCTTTGGAAAACCGGTCCACAATGACGAGAATGGTGGTGTTCCCATGGGAGGGGGGCAGGTCAGTGACAAAGTCCACCGAGAAGTCTCGGGTTGTTGTGGAACCGGCAGAGGAAGGAGCTTTCTATAAGGGAGGTGTCTGGGTGTCTTTGACTGAGCACAGATGGAGCAGGAAGAGACATAAACCTGGACTTCCCAAGGTGAGCCACCAGTACTTCTTCGTTAGACAGGCGATGGTACGGCCTATCCCAGGATGACCTGACACAGGGGCTGTGTGCTCCCAGGAAAGGAGACAGTCCCGCAAACCTGTGGGCAAGTAGGCATGGTTGTTCCGGGCACTGTGCAGGTGCAGGTTCCGTACGCAGGGCTGACGTATTTTGGTGTCCATGCCCCATACCACTGGCACGATGATGCGGAACAGAGGGATGATGGGGGTTTCCCCTCCCTGCCTCTCCTCTGCATCATAGAGGTGAGACAGGGTGTCCACCTTCACATTTTTCCAGCCTGGCCTATAGGAAAGGATAGAGCCCACCTGGCCTGTCTCGGGTTTAGCCTCTTCGCTTCCCTGATGTACTCCAGTTTGCGGTGGTCTACACCAGGAAAGGGTGTTTGGACCCCTCCAGCCAGTGCCTCCATGCCTTCAGATCCTTCTTGACCGCTAAGAGTTCCCGGTCCCCTACGTCATAGTTCCTCTGGGACGGGGCTCAGCTGCTTAGAGTAGTAAGGGAAATGGACAAAAATGAATGGGAACTTATTGGAACTGTACGAAACATATACACAATGTACAATACCACTCAAATGGAAGTTGTTTCATTCAAAACGTATTGCAAATGCCATATGACAAATGTCAAGTGTCACACAACAAAAGTCCAATAGATGGCAAGCGCTCTACATGGTACATTTTCATATTGCAAATGCACATCAAGTCACGACCCAAGGGTCAAATTTTGAACATTTGAACATTGTTTCAAAAATTCATCACCCGCTTAAAAAAGTGCTTTCTGGACCGTTTTCAAAATTCTTTTAAAAAAATGGCTAATTATACATGTATTACAACTGTATGAACATACCTTTGTAATATTGTTTTACTTGTCCATAAGGCATATGTTTTGAACATTTGCAAGATCATTTCATAGGAAGTCAAAAGTTAAGTCAAAAGTCAGTGAACCATTGCCAAATACCATAAGAAATGTCCAAATACAATATGAAAGTATTGACACTGCCAAATCAGGACGTTATGTCCATTTGCCATGTACGATCATAGGAAGTTGGTTTCCAAACCCAAAAGTCAGTGAACCATGTCCAAATGGCATTTATACTGCCCAAATGATATATAGCACTATGTTAAGCCATGAATCAACCTAGATGGTCTATTTGTCATGTATGATGAGGGAGAAGTGGGACTTGTTTAAAAAATTTAAAAAATAAACATACAAAATGACCAGGGGCACCCCCTATTGGATGGGCACGGGTGGGGGGTGCTCCCAAACCAACCGTGGACCCCTTGAAACCCCCTAAAGGCATTAAAAACCATTTTAAAAATGTGCTCCTGGTAACCCATTCCAATCACCAGGCGCCCGGCTGTCCATTTGCAATATGTTTCAATGGGCATTACCATCACAAATTTGACATGCTTGAAAAAACTGCAGGAATGTGAAATTGACTAGCCCGATGAACTCGAGATGGCCGGGCAGTGATTCTGGTTCCTCCTTGGTGTTGAGTTCAGAGTACAGAATTTGGTGATGGTTTAAACTGTTTAAACATATTGCAAATAGACAAAAGTCAGCCAGCAAGTCACAGTCTATCAGTCAATTAGATATCATTCTGACACCAAACTGATACAAACTGACACCACACCCACTTTTTCCAACTCGTTTAGAAGCCAACTATCACATATTTCAGAGCAGGCCCAAAATTCACAGCGTATTCTGTTTAAAATATAAGAAAACATAAAACACGTAGTTACGTTTTAGCTGTGGGTCCAGTTCTGACATTATGTGTAGGCCTAGCTGAGGCGACCCCGAATCCCAAGTTTCGGCTCGATAGGTAATTTCAAATCAAATCAAATTTTATTTGTCACATGTACATGGTTAGCAGATGTTAATGTGAGTGTAGCGAAATGCTTGTGCTTCTAGTTCCGACAATGCAGTAATAACCAACAAGTAATCTAACTAACAATTCCAAAACTACTACCTTATAGACACAAGTGTAAAGGGATGAAGAATATGTACATAAAGATAAGCCCCACACTGTGTGTGTGAGTTTTTCTTGGAAATCTAATGGGAGAAATGACTGATTTACAGTTCATGAGGGTTGCCTAATCAGACATATGAAGTTTTGGAAAGATCTGACTCTTTTAACCCTTAGAAACAGCCCCTATGACCCCAATTTAAGGATCTTCCGGTTGGCACAGGAAGCTGAAGTAAACATATCCTCATTGGGGCTCCTACAGAATCCTGAGTTTCAAGTATTTACATTAAGAATTGACTGATTTACTCAGGGTTGAATGCAGTGATTATCACAAACTGCAGGTTTGGTATATCAAAACACCTTTAGGGTGAATTTAATCACTTACGGTTGCTCCAGGAAGCTTAGAATCAATACAGGTAGACCTCATAGTGGCTTGATGGATTGTCATCGAAGAGAGGTTCATAAGGCATTCATAACCCACATAGGCTTCAGGTTGACTTTAGAGGAGCAGGCAATGTATTCCTATGGGGACAGATGTCATTGTAAACTGTGAGATGAAAAAACCCTGTTTTCACTGTTAAGGGTTAATGCCACACGATCAAGGTTAGGCTTGCACAGATTGGGAGGACCTCAGGAACATTCCTGAGGTCGAATTGTGCTTGTCGAATTGTGCTTCTAACCATAACGGTTCTCTCGCTGTCACCCGGAAGCACTTGAAATTTAGGTCCAGACTTCATTATGGGCCTACTTTTTATCACAGTCGCTGTGCTCAGACCGAGTGAGCTACGGTCAAGCGGGGCATCCCGTTGAACTCGGCACTGCCTAGAGATTATGGTAATGCCATTGAAGGCTCTGTGTGTTTTTAAGCCCCGCACTGTGTCACTCCGTCCTTGCTGTGTGTGTGTGTGTGTGTGTGTGTGTGTGTGTGTGTGTGTGTGTGTGTGTGTGTGTGTGTGTGTGTGTGTGAGAGTTATTTTTTTACATCTGTTGGGAGAAATGACTGATTTACAGTTCATAAGGGTTGCCTAATCACACATATGAAGTTTTGGAAAGATGTGACCTTTTAAACCCTTCGAAACAGCCCCTATGACTGCAATTTAAGGCACTTCTGGTTGACACAGGAAGCTGAAAGTGAACACATATCCTCCTTGGGGTAGGCTCTTACAGAGTTTTGAGATTCAAGTCTATGTTAAGAACTGACTTATTTCCAGAGGTTTGAATGATTGACTGTTATTTCAGAAAAACCCGCCTTAACGGATTCGTCTGAACACGCTGCAACTGGATCTGTAACTTTTTTGAAGAAAAAAACATTTCTTTGAACATCACCAATTGTACATTGTACGAATTCTCTTAACCTGTAGTGACACCCCATCCCGTGAACGGGACCGTTGTCATCATCTGATACTAATTAGCATAACACAACGGACATAAATATTCCTAGAAAATATTCCTATTCATGAAAATCACAAGTGACCTATATTGGAACACACGCTTAGCCTTTTGTTAATCACCCTGTCATCTCAGATTTTCAAAATATGCTTTACAGCCAACGCTAGACAAGCATTTGTGTAAATTTATCATAGCCTAGCATACCATTATGCCTTGCTAGCAGCAGGCAACCTTGTCACGGAAATCAGAAAAGCAATCAAATTAAATCGTTTACCTTTGATGAACTTCGGATGTTTTCCCTCACGAGACTCCCAGGTAGATAGCCAAAGTTAATTTATTCCCAAAAGATTATTTTATCTCTGAAGCAAGCTTCCAGAAAATTGGAACGGAAATGGCGCCACACCAAACTGGAAGTCTTCCGACTAGCTTGGAAAGACAGTACCGTGCAGTACCGAAGAGCCCTTACTGCTGCTCGATCATCCTATCTTTCAAACTTAATTGAGGAAAATAAGAACAATCCGAAATTCCTTTTTGATACTGTCGCAAAGCTAACTAAAAAGCAGCATTCCCCAAGAGAGGATGACTTTCACTTTAGCAGTGATAAATTCATGAACTTCTTTGAGGAAAAGATTATGATTATTAAAAAGCAAATTACGGACTCCTCTTTAAATCTGCGTATTCCTTCGAAGCTCAGTTGTCCTGAGTCTGCACAACTCTGCCAGGACCTAGGATCAAGGGAGACACTCAAGTGTTTTAGTACTATATCTCTTGACACAATGATGAAAATAATCATGGCCTCTAAACCTTCAAGCTGCATACTGGACCCTATTCCAACTAAACTACTGAAAGAGCTGCTTCCTGTGCTTGGCCCTCCTATGTTGAACATAATAAATGGCTCTCTATCCACCGGATGTGTACCAAACTCACTAAAAGTGGCAGTAATAAAGCCTCTCTTGAAAAAGCCAAACCTTGATCCAGAAAATATAAAAAACTGTCGGCCTATATCGAATCTTCCATTCCTCTCAAAAATTTTAGAAAAGGCTGTTGCGCAGCAACTTACTGCCTTCCTGAAGACAAACAATGTATACGAAATGCTTCAGTCTGGTTTTAGACCACATCATAGCACTGAGACGGCTCTTGTGAAGGTGGTAAATGACATTTTAATGGCATCGGACCGAGGCTCTGCATCTGTCCTCGTGCTCCTAGACCTTAGTGCTGCTTTTGATACCATCGATCACCACATTCTTTTGGAGAGATTGGAAACCCAAATTGGTCTACACGGACAAGTTCTGGCCTGGTTTAGATCTTATCTGTCGGAAAGATATCAGTTTGTCTCTGTGAATGGTTTGTCCTCTGACAAATCAACTGTAAATTTCGGTGTTCCTCAAGGTTCCGTTTTAGGACCACTATTGTTTTCACTATATATTTTATCTCTTGGGGATGTTATTCGAAAAAATAATGTTAACTTTCACTGCTATGCGGATGACACACAGCTGTACATTTCAATGAAACATGGTGAAGCCCCAAAATTGCCCTTGCTAAAAGCATGTGTTTCAGACATAAGGAAGTGGATGGCTGCAAACTTTCTACTTTTAAACTCAGACAAAACAGAGATGCTTGTTCTAGGTCCCAAGAAACAAAGAGATCTTCTGTTGAATCTGACAATTAATCTTAATGGTTGTACAGTCGTCTCAAATAAAACTGTGAAGGACCTCGGCATTACTCTGGACCCTGATCTCTCTTTTGAAGAACATATCAAGACCATTTCAAGGACAGCTTTTTTTCCATCTACGTAACATTGCAAAAATCAGAAACTTTCTGTCCAAAAATGATGCAGAAAAATTAATCCATGCTTTTTGCTTTTGTCACAGGTTAGACTACTGCAATGCTCTACTTTCCGGCTACCCGGATAAAGCACTAAATAAACTTCAGTTAGTGCTAAATACGGCTGCTAGAATCCTGACTAGAACCAAAAAATGTGATAATATTACTCCAGTGCTAGCCTCTCTACACTGGCTTCCTGTCAAAGCAAGGGCTGATTTCAAGGTTTTACTGCTAACCTACAAAGCATTACATGGGCTTGCTCCTACCTATCTCTCTGATTTGGTCCTGCCGTACATACCTACACGTACGCTACGGTCACAAGACGCAGGCCTCCTAATTGTCCCTAGAATTTCTAAGCAAACAGCTGGAGGCAGGGCTTTCTCCTATAGAGCTCCATTTTTATGGAACGGTCTGCCTACCCATGTCAGATACGCAAACTCGGTCTCAACCTTTAAGTCTTTACTGAAGACTCATCTCTTCAGTGGGTCATATGATTGAGTGTAGTCTGGCCCAGGAGTGGGAAGGTGAACGGAAAGGCTCTGGAGCAACGAACCGCCCTTGCTGTCTCTGCCTGGCCGGGTCCCCTCTTTCCACTGGGATTCTCTGCCTCTAACCCTATTACAGGGGCTGAGTCACTGGCTTACTGGGGCTCTCTCATGCCGTCCCTGGAAGGGGTGCGTCACCTGAGTGGGTTGATTCACTGATGTGGTCATCCTGTCTGGGTTGGCGCCCCCTTGGGTTGTGCCATGGCGGAGATCTTTGTGGGCTATACTCGGCCCTGTCTCAGGATGGTAAGTTGGTGGTTGAAGATATCCCTCTAGTGGTGTGGGGGCTGTGCTTTGGCTAAGTGGGTGGGGTTATATCCTTCCTGTTTGGCCCTGTCCGGGGGTGTCCTCGGATGGGGCCACAGTGTCTCCTGACCCCTCCTGTCTCAGCCTCCAGTATTTATGCTGCAGTAGTTTATGTGTCGGGGGGCTAGGGTCAGTTTGTTATATCTGGAGTACTTCTCCTGTCCTATTCAGTGTCCTGTGTGAATCTAAGTGTGCGTTCTCTAATTCTCTCCTTCTCTCTCTCGGAGGACCTGAGCCCTAGGACCATGCCCCAGGATTACCTGACATGATGACTCCTTGCTGTCCCCAGTCCACCTGGCCGTGCTGCTGCTCCAGTTTCAACTGTTCTGCCTTCTTATTATTCGAACATGCTGATCATTTATGAACATTTGAACATCTTGGCCATGTTCTGTTATAATCTCCACCCGGCACAGCCAGAAGAAGACTGGCCACCCCACATATGCTCTCTCTAATTCTCTCTTTTTTTCTCTCTCGGAGGACCTGAGCCCTAGGACCATGCCCCAGGACTACCTGACATGATGACTCCTTGCTGTCCCCAGTCCATCTGACCGTGCTGCTGTTCCAGTTTCAACTGTTCTGCCTTATTATTATACGACCATGCTGGTCATTTATGAACATTTGAACATCTTGGCCTTGTTCTGTTATAATCTCCACCCGGCACAGCCAGAAGAGGACTGGCCACCCCACATAGCCTGGTTTCCTCTCTAGGTTTCTTCCTAGGTTTTGGCCTTTCTAGGGAGTTTTTCCTAGCCACCGTGCTTCTACACCTGCATTGCTTGCTGTTTGGGGTTTTAGGCTGGGTTTCTGTACAGCACTTTGAGATATCAGCTGATGTACGAAGGGCTATATAAATACATTTGATTTGATTTTGATTTGATTTTTGTAGGCGAAACAGCTCCGTTTGTTCTTCACATTTGGCTGAGAAATCGCCCGAAATTGCGGTCACCACAACGTTGAAAAATATTCCAAATTAGCTCCATAATATCGACAGAAACATGGCAAACGTTGTTTAGAATACATCCTCAAGGTGTTTTTCTAATATCTATTTGATAATATATCCGTTGGGACAATTCGTTTTTCACTAGGACCGAATGGAATAATGGCTACCTGAATCCACCCGGAGGGGCAGATCCCGAGTAGACAGCCATAACCTCTGCCCGAGATGATAGCGGGGAGCCGGGGTCTGGTGGTAGCTTGAGGAGAGGAATGAAATGGGCAGCTTTGGAAAGCCTGTCCACCACCATAAGGATATTGCTGTTGCCATCAGACGGAGGGAGACCATTGACAAAGTCCAGAGATATGTGACCAGGGACAGGAAGTGGCTGCCGAGGAGTCTTATTCTGAGCACAGACAGTGCAGGTGTGGTTGAACGCGGCGACATCAGGGACCATGGTGGGCCACCAAAAGAGTTGTCAAACAGAGGCTAGGGTCTGACGGGTGCCAAGGTGACAGGCACACCTGGATTAATGATTAATGAGCCCATTCCAGGACTGGAAAGCGGGAAGCGTCTGGGATAAACATCCGGTCAGCCAGGCCACCGGGGAGGAAGGATGTTCTCAGGGTCCGAGAGTGTAGCAACGGGACTGTAGCGGCGTGAAAGCACATCTGGCTTAACATTCTTGGACCCCAGGCGGTAGGAGATGGTCAAGTTGAACCAATTGAAAAGCAGGGCCCATCGAGCTGGCCTGGAGGGGAGACGCTTGGCGGTGCAGAGATATTCTAGGTTCTTGAAATCCGTCCACACCAGATAATGGATGTTCCACCCCCTCTAACCAGTTCCTCCACAACTTCAAAGCCACCTTCACTGCGAGAATTTCTCAATTTCAATTTCCCACATCCTAATTCCACTCCGTGGCATTAAGACGATGGGAGAAGAAGGCGCAGGGATGCAGCATAATGTCCAGGGTAGAATGCTGGGACAGGACAGCCCTGACTCTGACGTCCGAAGCATCGACCTCCACCATGAACTGACGGGTTCGGATGGATTAATATGGGTGAAGCGGTTCAGGAACGCCCAGTCAGCAGCTGGTGACCACGTGAACGGGACCTTGGGAGAGTGGACGCCAGGGTGCCCCAGATAAAACAGCGATAGAAATGGGCAAATCTCAGGAAGCGTTGTAGCTGCACTCTGGACATGGGTTTGGGCCAATCCACCAACGCTCCATCTGCACATTACCAGCAGCAACGATATATCCAAGGAAGGAGATGGTGGAGTGATGGACTTTTCGGACTGGTTCAACATGTCGCAGAGAACATTGTTAACCTGGAACACAGCAGGAGATCAGACCGAATGGCATCACCAGGTATTCGTAGAGTCCGCTAGCTGTGTTGAAGGCTGTCTTCCACTCGTCACCTTCCCGTACCTCCACCAGAAGGTAGGCGTAGAGAAAATGGTGGCCCCTTGAAGTGACTCGAAAGCCAAGGCGAAGAGTGGTAGCAGGTAGCGTTGCTTTACCGTGATGTCATTGAGGCTCTGGTAGTCGATGCGCAGGGTTTTGTCCCTCTTCTGTCCCTCACAAAGAAGAACTCTGGTGGGGAGGCAGAAGGACATATACACCCTGCAGCCAGGGAGTCCTCGATGTACGTCTCCATAGCCTTGGTCTCCATAGCCTTGGTCTCCATAGCCTTGGTCTCCAGACCTGACAGTGACTACAGCCGTCCCTGGGGTGGTGCCCGGAAGAAGGTTGATCACGCAGTCATAGGGTTGATGCGAAGGAAGCGAAGTGGCCAGAGCTTTGCTGAAATCCTCCCGGAGGTCCTGGTACTCCACGGGAAAGGCAGAGAGGTCCGAAGCTTCTTCCGAGCCCCATGAATTGTGTCATGCACAAAGTAGATGTCTTAACCGACTTGCCAAAATTACAGTTTGTTAACAAGAAATTTGTGGAGTGGTTGGAAAATGAGTTTAATGACTCCAACCTAAGTGTATGTAAACTTCCCACTTCAACTGTATCTGTCGAAGGTTAACTAGCTAACGTTGCCCATTTTTATTTATTTATTTATTTAACCTTTTTTAACCAGATAGGCCAGTTGAGAACAAGTTCTCATTTTCAACTGCTACGTGGCCAAGATTAAGCAAAGCAGTGCGACAAAAACAACATCACAGAGTTACACATGGAATAAACAAACATACAGTCAATAACACAATAGAAAATCTTTACACAGTGTTTGCAAATGAACTAAGGAGGTATGGCATAAATAAATAGGCCATAGTGGCGAAGTAATTACAATTGAGCAATTTACACTGGAGTGACAGATGTGTAGATGAGGATGTGCAAGTAGAAATACTGGTGTGCAAAAGAGCAGAAAAAATATATATGGGGATGAGGTAGGTAGTTGATTGGTTGGATGGGCTATTCACAGATGGGCTGTGTACAGGTGCAGAGATCGGTAATCTGCTCTGACATCCGATGCTTAGTGAGGGAGAAATGAGTCTCCAGCTTCAGTGATTTTTGTCATTTGTTCCAGTCATTGGCAGCATTGAACTGGAAGGAAAGGCATCAGTGAAGGAGCTTTCTTGCGAAATAGGAAGCCGATTCTAGATTTAAGTTTGGATTGGAGATGCTTAATGTGACTCTGGAAGGAGCGTTTACAGTCTAACCAGACACCTAGGTATTTATAGTTGTCCACATATTCTAAGTCAGAGCCGTCCAGAGTAATGATGCTAGTCGGGCGGGCAGGTGCGGGCAGCGATCAGTTGAAGAGCATGCATTTAGTTTTACTAGCGTTTAAGAGCAGTTGGAGGCCACAGAAGGAGCGTTGTATGGCATTGAAGCTCATTTGGAGGTTTGTTAACACAGTATCCAAAGAAGGGCCAGAAGTATACAGAATGGTGTCGTCTGTGTAGAGGTGGATCAAGGTATCACCCGGAGCAATAGCGACCTCATTGATATAGACAGAGAAAAGAGTCGGCCCGAGAATTGAACCCCGTGGCACCCCCATAGAGACTGCCAGAGGTCCGGACAACAGACCCACCGATTTGACACACTGAACTCTATCTGAGAAGTAGTTAGTGAACCAGGCGAGGCAGTCATGAGAAAGCAAGGCTGTTGAGTCTGCCGATAAGAATACAGTGATTGACAGAGTCGAAAGCCTTGGCCAGGTCGATGAAGACGGCTGCACAGTACTGTTTTTTATCGATGGTGGTTTTGATATCGTTTAGGACCTTGAACGTGGCTGAGCTGCAGACGTGGCCAGCTCGGAAACTGGATTGCATAACGGAGAAGGTAAGGTGGGATTCGAGATGGTCGGTGATCTGTTTGTTCACTTGGCTTTCGAAGACTTTAGAAGGGCAGGGCAGGATGGATATAGGTCTGTAACAGTTTTGGTCTAGAGTGTCACCCCCTTTGAAGAGGGTGATCACTTTCCAATCTTTAGGAATCCCAGACGATACAAAAGAGAGGTTGAATAGACCAGTAATAGGGGTTGCGACAATGGAAGGGGATAATTTTAGGAAGAGAGGTTCCAGATTGTCTAGCCCAGCTGATTTGTACGGGTCCAGATTCTGCTTGCTCTTTCAGGAAATCAGCTGTCTGGATTTGGGTGAAGGAGAAGTGGAGGGGGGCTTGGGCCAGTTGCTGCGGGGTATGCAGAGCTGTTGGCCAGGGTTGGGGTAGCCAGGTGGAAAGCATGGCCAGCCGTAGAAAAATGATTATTGAAATTCTCGACTATCGTGGATTTATCGGTGGTGACAGTGTTTCCTATCCTCAGTGCAGTGGGCAGCTGGGAGGAGGTGCTCTTATTCTGCATGGACTTTACAGTGTCCCAAACCTTTTTGGAATTAGTGCTGCAGGATACAATGTTCTGTTTGAAAAAGCTAGCCTTTGCTTTCCTAACTGACTGTGTAAATTGGTTCCTGACTTCCCTGAAAAGTTGCATATCGCGGGGACTATTCAGAACGCCAGACTGGAGAACGCCAGAGTGGAGTTGTAAATATTATCTAGCTTGACCATGCTCTAGGTCATCTAATTGTCTGTTACTGTACATACAATATGTTTTGTGGACTTCATTGGACAGAGGTTGCTCTCCGGCATTGTGATGAAACAAAGGTGTGGTTGAATTTATTCTGCCACTGTGTCTTCTTATTGTCTGAGCCTTTAAGCCTATAAAGAGAGCTAGAGAGAGGCGAGGGACGGAGAGAGAGGCGAGGGATGGAGAGAGAGGCGAGGGACGGAGAGAGAGGCGAGGGACAGAGAGAGAGGCGAGGGATGGAGAGAGAGGGGACAGATGGAGAGAGAAGGGAGGGGGCGGAGAGAGGGGAGGGATAGAGAGAGAGGGGAGGGACGAGAGAGAGGCGAGGGATGAGAGAGAGGCGGGGGACGGAGAGAGAGGCGGGGGACGGAGAGAGAGGCGAGGGACGGAGAGAGAGGCGAGGGACAGAGAGAGAGGCGAGGGATGGAGAGGGAGGGGACAGATGGAGAGAGAAGGGAGGGGCGGAGAGAGGGGAGGGATAGAGAGAGAGGCGAGGGATGAGAGAGAGGCGAGGGATGAGAGAGAGGCGAGGGATAAGAGAGAGGCAAGGGATGAGAGAGAGGCGAGGGACAGAGACAGAGGGGAGGGACGGAGAGAGAGGGGCGGGGTAGAGAGAGACGGGAGAGGAGGAGATAGAGAGGAGGGGCGGAGAGAGAGGCGAGGGATGGAGAGAGGGGAGGGGTGGAGAAAGAGGGGACGGATGGAGAGAGAGTCAAGGGATGAGAGAGAGGGGAGGGAATGAGAGAGAGGGGTGGGGTAGAGAGAGACGGGAGAGGAGGAGATAGAGGGGAGGGGCGGAGAGAGAGTCGAGGGATGGAGAGAGGGAAGGGGCGGAGAAAGAGGGGACGGATGGAGAGAGAGGGGAGGGGAGAGAGGCAAGTGATGAAGAGAGAAGGGAGGGGCAGAGAGAGAGGTGAGGAGCGGAGAGAGAAGGGAGGGGAGGAGAGAGAGGGGAGGGGAGGGGAGAGAGGCAAGTGATGAAGAGAGAGGGGAGGGGCACAGTTTAGGCAGGTCAGCCACCAGACAGTCAGAACCGTGCACTTGGTCTATCTATCAGCAATCAAACAATGTATCTCACAATTTCTTGACTTGCGATATCTCACAATTTCAGTAAAGCAGGGCCTATCATCGGTGAATATGCTAGGATATTCTACACACAACAGACCAAAGACTGAAGAGAAAGAGTTGGCAAGCCAGAGAGAGGGAAAGAGATAGAAGGGGGCAGGCAGATAGAACCATACAGTATGTCTTGGTAATCTGGATCTCACAATATCTCAGTGGTGGAAAAAGTACCCGACAATCACACTTCAGTAAAAGTAAAGATACTTTAATAGGGTTCGGGAAAATGACTCGAGTAAAAAGGAAATGTCACTCAGTAAAACACTACTTGAGTAAAAATCGAAAAGTATTTGGTTTAAAATATAGTTTAGTATTAAAAGTAGAAGTTATAAAACATTTCAAATTCCTTATATATGCAAACCAGATCGCACCATTTCCTTGTTATTTAAATATATGAAAAGCCAGGGGCACACTGCAACATTCAGCCATCATTTACAAACAAAGCATTTGTGTTTAGTGAGTCCACCAGATCAGAGGCAGTAGAGATGACCAGGGATGTTCTCTGTTAGGTGAGTCCTCCAGATCAGAGGCAGTATGAATGACCAGGGATGTTCTCTGTTTAGTGAGTCCACCAGATCAGAGGCAGTAGGGATGACCAGGGATGTTCTCTGTTAGGTGAGTCCTCCAGATCAGAGGCAGTAGGGATGACCAGGGATGTTCTCTGTTAGGTGAGTCCTCCAGATCAGAGGCAGTATGAATGACCAGGGATGTTCTCTGTTTTGTGAGTCCTCCAGATCAGAGGCAGTTGGGATGACCAGAGATGTACTCTGTTTAATGAGTCCTCCAGATCAGAGTCAGTAGGGATGACCAGGGATGTTCTCTGTTTAGTGAGTCCACCAGATCAGAGGCAGTAGGGCTGACCAGGGATGTTCGGTTGATAAGTGAGTTTATTTGACAAATTTTCTGTCCTGCTAAGCATTCAAAATGTAACAAGTACTTTTTGGTGTCAAGGAAAATGTAAAAAGTATAATATATTCTTAAGGAATGTAGTGAAGTAAAAGTAGTCAAAAATATAAATAGTCAAGTAAAGTACAGAAACAACTTAAGTAGTACATTAAAGTATTTTACTTAAGTACTTTACACCACTGCGATGTCTAACGTAAGTAGTCTAACGATCACCTCCTCCTCTGGATTATGGAAACAACTTTCCCCCTTATAGCCTACTGTCTAGTTAACTGCACCTTGATTTGATTTTTGTGAATACCCCCCCACCCCCCAATAGTTTTTTAAGTTAGTGATTTTTTCTTTAAGTTAACAATCCCAATTTAATTTCAACATGTGATGTTTAAACTTTCAAACCCCTACACCAAACATTAAAACTAAATAATATAAAAACGAAATATAAATGTTTTTATAAAACTTAAATTAAATAAGACTTGTAAAGTCAATCTGTATTCAGTCTCTTTTAACAGAAAACATGCTGTGACTGGGTCCAGTCTGTATTCAGTCTCTTTTAACAGAAAACATGCTGTGACTGGGTCCAGTCTGTATTCAGTCTCTTTTAACAGAAAACATGCTGTGACTGGGTCCAGTCTGTATTCAGTCTCTTTTAACAGAAAACATGCTGTGACTGGGTCCAGTCTGTATTCTGTCTCTTTTAACAGAAAACATGCTGTGACTGGGTCCAGTCTGTATTCAGTCTCTTTTAACAGAAAACATGCTGTGACTGGGTCCAGTCTGTATTCAGTCTCTTTTAACAGAAAACATGCTGTGACTGGGTCCAGTCTGTATTCAGTCTCTTTTAACAGAAAACATGCTGTGACTGGGTCCAGTCTGTATTCAGTCTCTTTTAACAGAAAACATGCTGTGACTGGGTCCAGTCTGTATTCAGTCTCTTTTAACAGAAAACATGCTGTGACTGGGTCCAGTCTGTATTCAGTCTCTTTTAACAGAAAACATGCTGTGACTGGGTCCAGTCTGTATTCAGTCTCTTTAAAAAAAAAACATGCTGTGACTGGGTCCAGTCTGTATTCAGTCTCTTTTAACAGAAAACATGCTGTGACTGGGTCCAGTCTGTATTCAGTCTCTTTTAACAGAAAACATGCTGTGACTGGGTCCAGTCTGTATTCAGTCTCTATTAACAGAAAACATGCTGTGACTGGGTCCAGTCTGTATTCTGTCTCTTTTAACAGAAAACATGCTGTGACTGGGTCCAGTCTGTATTCAGTCTCTTTAAACAGAAAACATGCTGTGACTGGGTCCAGTCTGTATTCAGTCTCTTTAAACAGAAAACATGCTGTGACTGGGTCCAGTCTGTATTCAGTCTCTTTTAACAGAAAACATGCTGTGACTGGGTCCAGTCTGTATTCAGTCTCTTTTACCAGAAAACATGCTGTGACTGGGTCCAGTCTGTATTCAGTCACTTTTAACAGAAAACATGCTGTGACTGGGTCCAGTCTGTATTCAGTCACTTTTAACAGAAAACATGCTGTGACTGGGTCCAGTCTGTATTCAGTCTCTTTAAAAAAAAAAACATGTTGTGACTGGGTCCAGTCTGTATTCAGTCTCTTTTAACAGAAAACATGCTGTGACTGGGTCCAGTCTGTATTCAGTCTCTTTAAACAGAAAACATGCTGTGACTGGGTCCAGTCTGTATTCAGTCTCTTTTAACAGAAAACATGCTGTGACTGGGTCCAGTCTGTATTCAGTCTCTTTTAACAGAAAACATGCTGTGACTGGGTCCAGTCTGTATTCAGTCTCTTTTAACAGAAAACATGCTGTGACTGGGTCCAGTCTGTATTCAGTCTCTTTTAACAGAAAACATGCTGTGACTGGGTCCAGTCTGTATTCAGTCTCTTTTAACAGAAAACATGCTGTGACTGGGTCCAGTCTGTATTCAGTCTTGGACTATAGAGTGGGTGGTGACCATAGAAATTAACTGCACCCCTACAGCCCAACTATTTAATTCATTGGTTGTGACTCTATCTCCAATTGTGACTATAGGGTGGGAGGAGTGCAGTGACAGGGAGGGAGGGAGGCCAGATGGTGAATGGAACAGCCATCTAACTCATCTGTCACCTCCCTTATGCAGCCACAAGATCAGCTTCTGTGTGAAAGGGCCAGCAGGCCAACAGCCCAGCGGGTCTACAACCCGGCAGCCCAACAGCCCTACAGCCCAGCAGCCCTACAGCCCTACAACCCAGCAGCCCTACAGCCCTACAGCCCAGCAGCCCAGCAACCCTAAATCAAATCAAATCAAATCAAATCAAATTTTATTTGTCACATACACATGGTTAGCAGATGTTAATGCGAGTGTAGCGAAATGATTGTGCTTCTAGTTCCGACAATGCAGTAATAACGAGCAAGTAATCTAACTAACAATTCCAAAAAAAACTACTGTCATACACAGTGTAAGGGGATAAAGAATATGTACATAAGGATATATGAATGAGTGATGGTACAGAGCAGCATAGGCAAGATACAGTAGATGATATCGAGTACAGTATATACATATGAGATAAGTATGTAAACCAAGTGGCATAGTTAAAGTGGCTAGTGATACATGTATTACATAAGGATGCAGTCGATGATATAGAGTACAGTATCAACGTATGCATATGAGATGAACAATGTAGGGTAAGTAACATTATATAAGGTAGCATTGTTTAAAGTGGCTGGTGATATATTTACATCATTTCCCATCGATTCCCATGATTAAAGTGGCTGGAGTAGAGTCAGTGTCATTGACAGTGTGTTGGCAGTAGCCACTCAATGTTAGTGGTGGCTGTTTAACAGCCTGATGGCCTTGAGATAGAAGCTGTTTTTCAGTCTCTCGGTCCCAGCTTTGATGCACCTGTACTGACCTCGCCTTCTGGATGGCAGCGGGGTGAACAGGCAGTGGCTCGGGTGGTTGATGTCCTTGATGATCTTTATGGCCTTCCTGTAGCATCGGGTGGTGTAGGTGTCCTGGAGGGCAGGTAGTTTGCCCCCAGTGATGCGTTGTGCAGACCTCACTACCCTCTGGAGAGCCTTACGGTTGAGGGCGGTGCAGTTGCCATACCAGGCGGTGATACAGCCCGCCAGGATGCTCTCGATTGTGCATCTGTAGAAGTTTGTGAGTGCTTTTGGTGACAAGCCGAATTTCTTCAGCCTCCTGAGGTTGAACAGGCGCTGCTGCGCCTTCCTCACGATGCTGTCTGTGTGAGTGGACCAATTCAGTTTGTCTGTGATGTGTATGCCGAGGAACTTAAAACTTGCTACCCTCTCCACTACTGTTCCATCGATGTGGATGGGGGGTGTTCCCTCTGCTGTTTCCTGAAGTCCACAATCATCTCCTTAGTTTTGTTGACGTTGAGTGTGAGGTTATTTTCCTGACACCACACTCCGAGGGCCCTCACCTCCTCCCTATAGGCCGTCTCGTCGTTGTTGGTAATCAAGCCTACCACTGTTGTGTCGTCCGCAAACTTGATGATTGAGTTGGAGGCGTGCATGGCCACGCAGTCGTGGGTGAACAGGGAGTACAGGAGAGGGCTCAGAACGCACCCTTGTGGGGCCCCAGTGTTGAGGATCAGCGGGGAGGAGATGTTGTTGCCTACCCTCACCACCTGGGGGCGGCCCGTCAGGAAGTCCAGTACCCAGTTGCACAGGGCGGGGTCGAGACCCAGGGTCTCGAGCTTGATGACGAGCTTGGAGGGTACTATGGTGTTGAATGCCGAGCTGTAGTCGATGAACAGCATTCTCACATAGGTATTCCTCTTGTCCAGATGGGTTAGGGCAGTGTGCAGTGTGGTTGAGATTGCATCGTCTGTGGACCTATTTGGGCGGTAAGCAAATTGGAGTGGGTCAAGGGTGTCAGGTAGGGTGGAGGTGATATGGTCCTTGACTAGTCTCTCAAAGCACTTCATGATGACGGATGTGAGTGCTACTCAGTTACCTTAGCTTTCTTGGGAACAGGAACAATGGTGGCCCTCTTGAAGCATGTGGGAACAGCAGACTGGTATAGGGATTGATTGAATATTTCCGTAAACACACCGGCCAGCTGGTCTGCGCATGCTCTGAGGGCGCGGCTGGGGATGCCGTCTGGGCCTGCAGCCCTGCGAGGGTTAACACGTTTAAATGTCTTACTCACTTCGGCTGCAGTGAAGGAGAGACGGAAATGTTTCCGTTGCAGGCCGTGTCAGTGGCACTGTATTGTCCTCAAAGCGGGCAAAAAGTTATTTAGTCTGCCTGGGAGCAAGACATCCTGGTCCGTGACTGGGCTGGGTTTCTTCCTGTAGTCCGTGATTGACTGTAGACCCTGCCACATACCTCTTGTGTCTGAGCCGTTGAATTGAGATTCTACTTTGTCTCTGTACTGGCGCTTAGCTTGTTTGATAGCCTTGCGGAGGGAATAGCTGCACTGTTTGTATTCAGCCATGTTACCAGACACCTTGCCCTGATTAAAAGCAGTGGTTCGTGCCTTCAGTTTCACACGAATGCTGCCATCAATCCACGGTTTCTGGTTAGGGAATGTTTTAATCGTTGCTATGGGAACGACATCTTCAACGCACGTTCTAATGAACTCGCACACCGTATCAGCGTATTCGTCAATGTTGTTGTCTGACGCAATACGAAACATCTCCCAGTCCACGTGATGGAAGCAGTCTTGGAGTGTGGAGTCAGCTTGGTCGGACCAGCGTTGGACAGACCTCAGCGTGGGAGCTTCTTGTTTTAGTTTCTGTCTGTAGGCAGGGATCAACAAAATGGAGTCGTGGTCAGCTTTTCCGAAAGGGGGCGGGGCAGGGCCTTATATGCGTCGCGGAAGTTAGAGTAACAATGATCCAAGGTCTTTCCACCCCTGGTTGCGCAGTCGATATGCTGATAAAATTTAGGGAGTCTTGTTTTCAGATTAGCCTTGTTAAAATCCCCAGCTACAATGAATGCAGCCTCCGGATAAATCGTTTCCAGTTTGCAGAGAGTTAAATAAAGTTCGGTCAGAGCCATCGATGTGTCTGCTTGGGGGGATATATACGGCTGTGATTATAATCGAAGAGAATTCTCTTGGTAGATAATGCGGTCTACATTTGATTGTGAGGAATTCTAAATCAGGTGAACAGAAGGATTTGAGTTCCTGTATGTTTCTTTCATCACACCATGTCACGTTGGCCAAAAGACATACGCCCCCGCCCCTCTTCTTACCAGAAAGATGTTTGTTTCTGTCGGCGCGATGCGTGGAGAAACCCGCTGGCTGCACCGCTTCGGATAGCGTCTCTCCAGTTAGCCATGTTTCCGTGAAGCAGAGAACGTTACAGTCTCTGATGTCCCTCTGGAATGCTACCCTTGCTCGGATTTCATCAACCTTGTTGTCAAGAGACTGGACATTGGCAAGAAGAATGCTAGGGAGTGGTGCACGATGTGCCCGTCTCCGGAGTCTGACCAGAAGACCGCTTCGTTTCCCTCTTTTTCTGAGTCGTTTTTTTTTTTTGGTCGCTGCATGTGATCCACTCGGTTACACTGGTTGTAAGGCAGAACACAGGATCCGCGTCGCGAAAAACATATTCTTGGTCGTACTGATGGTGAGTTGACGCTGATCTTATATTCAGTAGTTCTTCTCGGCTGTATGTAATGAAACCTAAGATGACCTGGGGTACTAGTGTAAGAAATAACACGTAAAAAAACAAAAAACTGCATAGTTTCCTAGGAACGCGAAGCGAGGCGGCCATCTCTGTCGGCGCCGGAAGATAGGAAGATAGGATACAGCCCAGCCCAGCAGGCCTACAACCCAGCAGCCCAGCAGCTCTACAGCCCAGCAGCCCTACAGCCCAGCAGCCCTACAGCCCTACAGCCCAGCAGCCCAACAGCCCAGCACAGCAGCCCAACAGCCCAGCAGCCCTACAACTCAGCAGCCCAGCAGCCCTACAGCCCAGCAGCCCTACAGCCCAGCAGCCCTACAACTCAGCAGCCCAGCAGCCCTACAGCCCAGCAGCCCTACAGCCCTGCAGCCCAGCAGGCCAAAAGCCCAGCAGGCCAACAGCCCAGCAGGTCTACAGCCCAGCAGCCCAGCAGGTCTACAGCCCAGCAGCCCAGCAGGTCTACAGCCCAGCAGCCCAGCAGGTCTAGAGCCCAGCAGGCCTACAGCCCAGCAGCCCAGCAGGCCTACAGCCCAGCAGGCCTACAGCCCAGCAGCCCAGCAGGCCTACAGCCCAGCAGGTGTACAGCCCAGCAGCCCTGCAGGCCTACAGCCCAGCAGGCCTACAGCCCAGCAGCCCAGCAGGCCTACAGCCCAGCAGGTGTACAGCCCAGCAGCCCTGCAGGCCTACAGCCCAGGAAGTCTACAACCCAACAGCACAGCAGCCCTACAGCCCAGCAGGCCAACAGCCCAGCAGGCCAAAAGCCCAGCAGGTATACAGCCCAGCAGCCCAGCAGGTCTACAAACCAGCAGCCCAGGAAGTCTACAACCCAACAGCCCAGCAGCCCTACAGCCCAGCAGGCCAACAGCCCAGCAGGCCAAAAGCCCAGCAGGTATACAGCCCAGCAGCCCAGCAGGTCTACAGCCCAGCAGCCCAGCAGGTCTACAGCCCAGCAAGTTTACAGCCCAGCAAGTTTACATCCCAGCAGGTCTACAGCCCAGCAGCCCAGCAGGCCTACAGCCCAGCAGCCCAGCAGGTCTACAACCCAGCAGGTCTACAGCCCAGCAGGTCTACAGCCCAGCAAGTCTACAGCCCAGCAGGCCTACAGCCCAGCAAGTCTACAGCCCTGCAGCCCAGCAGGTCTACAGCCCAGCAAGTCTACAGCCCAGCAGCCCAGCAGGTCTATAGCCCAGCAAGTCTACAGCCCAGCAGGTCTACATCCCAGCAAGTCTACAGCCCAGCAAGTTTACAGCCCAGCAGGCCTACAGCCCAGCAGATCTACAGCCCAGCAGGCCTACAGCCCATTAGCCCAGCATGTCTACAACCCAGCAGGTCTACAGCCCAGCAGTTCTACAGCCCAGCAAGTCTACAGCCCAGCAGTTCTACAACCCAGCAGGTCTACAGCCCAGCAGCCCAGCAGTTATACAACCCAGCAGCCCAGCAGGTCTACAACCCAGCAGCCCAGCAGGTCTATAGCTCAGCAAGTCTACAGCCCAGCAGGTCTACAGCCCAGTAAGTCTACAGCCCAGCAGGCCTACAGCCCAGCAGCCCAACAGGCCTACAGCCCAGCAGATCTACAGCCCAGCAGGCCTACAGCCCATTAGCCCAGCATGTCTATAACCCAGCAGGTCTACAGCCCAGCAGTTCTACAGCCCAGCAGGTCTACAGCCCAGCAGGTCTACAACCCAACAGGTCTACAGCCCAGCAGCCCAGCAGTTCTACATCCCAGCAGGTCTACATCCCAGCAGATCTACAGCCCAGCAGTTCTACAGCCCAGCAGCCGAGCAGGCCTACAACCCAGCAGCCAAGCAGTCCAGCAGCCCAGCAGGCCTACAGCCCAGCAGCCCAGCAGCCCTACAACCCAGCAACCCAGCAGCCCTACAACCCAGCAGCACAGCAGCCCAGCAACCCAGCAGCCCAGCAGCCCTACAACCCAGCAACCCAGCAGCCCTACAACCCATCAGCCCAGCAGCCCAGCAACCCAGCAGGCCTACAGCCCAGCAGGTCTTCAGCCCAGCAGCCATACAGCCCAGCAGCCCAGCAGGTCTACAGCCCAGCAGGTCTACAACCCAGCAGCCCTACAACCCAGCAGCCCAGCAGGTCTACAGCCCAGCAGCTCTACAACCCAGCAGCCCTACAACCCAGCAGCCCTACAACCCAGCAGCCCTACAACCCAGCAGCCCTACAACCCTGCAGTCCAAGCAGGCCTACAGCCCAGCAGGCCTACAGCCCAGCAGGTCTACAGCCCAGCAGCCCTACAGCCCAGCAGCCCTACAGCCCAGCAGCCCAGCAGGTCTACAACCCAGCAGCCCTACAACCCAGCAGCCCAGCAGGCCTACAGCCCAGCAGGCCTACAGCCCAGCAGCCCAGCAGGCCTACAGCCCAGCAGCCCAGCAGGCCTACAACCCAGCAGCCCAGCAGGTCTACAACCCAGCAGCCCAGCAGGCCTACAGCCTAGCAGCCCAGTAGGCCTACAACCCAGCAGCTCAGCAGGTCTACAACTCAACAGCCCAGCAGCCCAGCAGGTCTACATCCCAGCAGGTGTACAGCCCAGCAGGTCTACAGCCCAGCAGCCCAGCAAGTCTACAGCCCAGCAAGTTTACAGCCCAGCAGGTCTACAGCCCAGCAGCCCAGCAGGTCTACAGCCCAGCAGGTCTACAGCCCAGCCGGTCTACAGCCCAGCAGGCCTACAGCCCAGCAGCCCAGCAGGCCTACAACCCAGCAGCCCTCAGTCTAAATAAATGTTATATTTCATCCGGTTCCTTAAAATGTTAAGTTGAAAGAATTTATACATTACAATGTAGGCTTAATATTTTGTCATTTTTGGTAAATCACCTAGATTTCCTTATTGATATGATTACAAATAACTCAAAGTAACTATAATTTAAAACAGCTGCACTTATATTTACAATTTCTCGTCTGCCTTATACTTTTCAGTTATGTCAACTAGGGCTGAGACCGTATCGGAGGCCTAGGTTTCACTGTAGGTTACAGATTTTCCTGACGTAAGAAATCACATTCAAACCAAAACAAATCACATTTTAAAGGGAAATTCGGATTTGTAGGCCTGTTTTCATTATTTTGTTCAAATTGGAATTGTGTTGTGAATTTAATATAATGAAGTTTTTTTGCAGAGCAAAATATGTCGTCTACACATAATTAACTATGTTGGGCTGGACTGCATGTTAATTCCAACACAAGTGACCCTTATTTAGAATTGTAACTATTTTAATCTTAATTAAGAGTTGAATCAGTAAATTGTTTTATGTTTCCACCTCAGTTTCCCCTCCAACGTCTCTCTGAATTTGTCCCAACAGAAACAATCCGTTCCAATATCAGGCCTGTTATTATAGGACTTTTTTGATCGTTGAAATCCACACCTTCATGTCAATGACTATTAAAGTATATTCGTTAATAAAGGTTCATGTCAATTGCCTTTTCACATTTAGAGGGGAGCAGATATATTTATATATATATTTTTTTATTATTGTGCATTTTTACACTCTACTAACCATGACTAACCATCCATAGTCGCAGCATATCTCTCCTCCCACTACCTCTCGGGTTGAGACTGCGGCCCTGCGCGGCGTTCTATCCGTCACCTTGAGCTTCTATTCCCTCTGCTCTGCTCGGTCTAATTAAAAGCTTAATAGCCCTCGAGACAGGGTCCATGCGGTGAGTTTACCAGGGCCTCGGTTCTCAGAGCCGCGTGCCTCTGATCCCATTATTTGCTTGAATAAACCTTTTTAGGGCCAGAAATGTGACACGGGGGTGTCCGGTGTTGTGTTTCTATGGCCTGCCGCTATAAGCCGAGGCTAGGGGGGGGGGACATCAGATCAACAGAGAGATTTTAATACCCCACATCATTAAGTCCATATAGCACTAGATTGTGTTTAATGGTGAGAACGAACGGATGTAGACCTATTATATTTGGTGTGAATTAATTAAATATAATGATGAAAATTACTGCTCAGAATTTCATTACGTAAATAGTGCCAAATAGAAACCGGGGAAATAACCAAATAGCCATGCAGAGACAGGGCTATATGAATTTGAGAGATTAGAGCCAATTCCCTTTATGGCTTAGTGTAGGTCTACTTTCAATTCAGTACCACATACACCTGAGTATAGGCCTACAAACCTTGTTGCTCTGTGAGCTTTGAGTGATGTCAACACCTCTAATTATATTTATATAACCCGATTTGGATGTTTGGAGTGTAGTCAAATTGTTTCATAGTGAATGTTGCTCAGGTTTTTACATCAACTTGTTTCTGCCTCTTGTCCATCGTACTGAATCTTTACTTATCCTAAAGCTGAAGCCACGTGCCCCCACGAAAAAAGGTTCCTAACACCATTGCCCAAAGGGTGACTGAAAATGAAGGAAGTGCATAGGAGAGATATTAAATATTTTTATGCGCTTGCCCATGGACGATGTTAGCGGCCTTCCTAAATAATGCACAACTAAAAGTCACTCACAAAAAAATGGTATGCTACGCATTTGGCTGGCATGCCACGGGAGAGATGAGAGCAATCATGACATTGACAAAATATATTTAGTGGAGCCAAATATTTTCGAATAGCCTATTCCACTCTGGCTATCTGTGGTAATATAGAGATGTGTAGTAGCCAAGGCCTATCTGTGCGTCTGTGTGTGGCGAAGCGTGCAGATGTGGAGCGATTGACAGTTAAGGAGCTGCGCTGGCTGTGCGTCTTTTGATGGGCTATAAATCATCATGGGCTGCAGAGCAACTCTCCTGTCCTCAGAACTGGATAATTATAAACTGATCCCATGTTATCCTCCTCTCTTATTAGGCCCAGGCCCACATGTGCTGTAGGTAGGTTGCATATTGCTGGAATATTATCTAAATAGCCCTAGGCCAACGATGCATTTCTTTCAGAAGCATTCCTGAGCTGTAGCCTAAGTTTCCTTTTGACTCCTCATTAGATTTTCCAATCTTTGGTCAATTTCACGTCTTGTGGCCTAAAATATTTGTCATTCAAAATTAATTTGTGAATGAAGAATGGCATGGACTCCGACTTTCAGAATGATTCCCTTTTAAAAGCTGCAAACTTTAAGATATTAAACACTTTATTTGAAAAGTTTAGAAAATACGCTTTATAGCTTTAACTTCTCTTATTGCTTTTATGATATTTCAGTTAGTAGGATTAGGCTTTGGGTCGTTTGGTTCGCAATGACAAGGTAGGATGTTTTTCTAGCCTCGCATGCATGCATCATTTCTGTCTTATAATGCTTTGCTCAAATGTAAGGTTTGTTCAAATTTCTCATTTGATTCGTATATGTTGCTATTGTTTCTTCTATCTCTCTCATTGTTTATTACCTTAGGTCCCCTCTGTTTTGGGGTTATTCAAAAACCATTTAAAACTTGCTGAGATATTTTGCGCTGCTTTGTTGTGGCTCTTAGCTCTGTCTACATCATTCTCTTGCTTTGTGTAAATATAACATATTCATTGAAATAAGTTATAGCAAATAGGAATATAGGCAATTTACTCAGTGTCAACCATGCTTTGCCCTGCTGTGCGCTGCGGCAACGCCGTTGCCTGATCCAATGCTGATCGGAGTAATTGTTTGATATTGTGATTTGTTTACTTCTCCATTCGGACAACTGCAATCTATATTCTGGTTGTCCGATTATTTTTTTGTACTTGCCCCAGACAAGCGGACAATACTTAATGTCTAGTCCTGTTGCTGTGTGTTTTGTCAATGCCCTGTAGCCTACAGTCCCAACAGACTGACATATCTGTCTTCTGGGCTGCTTCGCTTTATTGCACTTAGGTTAAATAAGGCTTATTCTTATAGGCCTACACTTCAGGACGTCGCCTTCTGATTTATGAACTCTACAATTCATTCTTCCATACGAGTAACCGTTCAATGTAAACGTTTAATTAAGTGTGTGGCATTCATTGTCCCGCTAGAGTCTGCGAAACCACGGAACATCTACCTCTCTCTCCCCAAGGATTCGTTGAGCGGGTGCCAGTGATGCGCGACGGTATTTAGTTACTCGGCTCCATAACTGCGTGTCAGATGGAGGCTGATGCACGTGTGTCTTTATTGCCAGGGGGACAGGTGAGGTAGAGGTGGATCCAACCAGCACCTCCTATCGTGCAGACAGGACAGCGTGTAGCGAACAGCGACAGGACTTGATCTCTTCACTCTCACTTCTGTCTGACAACTCTGCTCTGCCTGGCCCGGCCCGCGTGCACACGCCCTTATCAGATGCACCTCGCGCCTCCATCACGTTGAGGAGGTAAAGTAGTGAGAGTGTGTGTGTGACTGACTGACTGGCTGACTAACGGTGTGAGAAATGAATGGCTACGGCTCGCCCTACCTGTACATGGGGGGCCCAGTGACCCAGGCCCGAGCGCCGCTCCAGAGGACCCCCAAGTGCGCGCGGTGCCGGAACCACGGCGTCCTGTCCTGGCTAAAGGGCCACAAGCGATACTGCCGCTTCAAGGACTGCACCTGTGAGAAATGCATCCTGATCATCGAGAGGCAGCGGGTCATGGCGGCGCAGGTGGCGCTCCGCAGACAGCAGGCCAACGAGAGTCTGGAGAGCCTGATCCCGGAGTCTCTGAGAGCTCTGCCCGGAATCACGGTGCCTGGACCCGGCGAGGGGAACCAGGGCCTGCAGCCCCGTTCTGGAGGAATGGACCTCCTATGGACCTCGAAACAGACTGCCAACATGCAGGGTAAGATGATGATAATGATAATCATAATAATAACATTCATAATAGGCTTTTATTTAAGCCTATATAGGTTTGATTTATTCACTTTTATTCATATATATATATATATATGTGTGTGTGTGTGTGTGTGTGTGTGTGTGTGTGTGTGTGTGTGTGTGTAAATCATTACAAAAACATATCTCAAACCTGCTGTATTTTATAAAGTTACAACGAAACCTATACCTGAGAAAGAGCCGACGTTTGGACAATTTAGTTCAACTTGGGTAGCCTACATTTAGGCTATTGGCTGCAAACTGCGGCTAATGACAACACTGCAACATTGCAAAACGCATTGCATTAGACTCTAAATTAAAATAAACAAGAATAGCCTTTTATTGTAATTATTTTTTTAAGTTGTAGGCAATTTCTTTATCATTGATATTCAAGCTATTTAACTTTCTAAAACGGCAAGCGTCACTACATAAGTCAGCTTTATTTTTAATGTGTGTAGCTTAATATAATGTTTATACGGCTGTTAATTGGTTTGAGAAATTAAATGAATACAGACGTGATATTGTACCTCACAAACCAAAGCATGTTATGGGTGTTCAACCCAGGGGTTATGTCAACGGTGGCCTGACCTTACAGAGACACATTAATAGACATTGGAAGCGTTTATTTCCAGAACGCAGAACGCTGTCCAGAGCGTGTTTTTTTAATGAGGAATGAATGCTTTTGTGTTTGTAAAATACAGTATTACTGCCCTCATATTTTGTATTCAAAGATTTTAGAACCCCTTTAAAAAATGCCGGGTAAATTATGACCCAATTTGGGTAATTTCTCTAACCCAGCGCTGCGTCACTATAAGATATACCCACCACTGGGTTATTTTGACCCAAAACGTTGGGTTACTTGATTGACCCAAAAAGGGGATTATTTTTTACCCAGTAGAGGGTTGGCTTTTACTCTTTATCTGGGTTATTGTAATTCATGTATTTTTGACCGAGCAGTAGGTTTTCTTATTTTATTGCTGTTTTTTCTAACTTCTCTCTATTATATCATCTGCTATATCATCTGCTTCTCTATTACATTTTTTTATAAAGGTAAAAATACTTCTAACAATTATAATCATTGTCACAACGTTACTAGATTCTATGAAATTCTTAAAATGACATATGGCCAATAAGGAAAATTGTAGATAAAATACAAAATGTTTATGTTCAGATATTCATTTCAGCTACAAAATGAAGTCATCCAGAAGATAAACAGATAAGGGACACACAAACCAAAACTTTAGAAGCACAATGCACCGTTAGAAAATCACAGCAGCCCTACCAATTAAAGCTGAGGAAATGGGCTGAAGAAAAGTAAATAATTTACCCTTTCCTCCCCTAACAAGTATCCATGTAAAACATAAACAGCGAAACATGATGTATTTTGCTCCAGAGCCTGCTCATTCACGATGGTGAAGGCGGGGGAATAGAGGCGATTGTCCCGGAGAATCAGAATGAAGGGTTCGAGTCCCGGGTTGATTGTGTCGCCTGGCGGAGATTTTCAACCATATTTGTTCCAGCCTGAAGATGAGAGAATATGAGTATACAATGCTGAACAATAATCAAGACACATACACACACACACTTCTGTATGCAAGACCATAATCTGCATTGGGTTGAGTCCAGACACTGTGCATGGTTTACAGTATTACAGTGTTGTAGTACTGAGTCGGGTCCCCAGACCACATATTGAGTGTCTCGGTCTTGAAACCCGACCAAACTCAACTCCATGATGTACGATGGAGTTATCTGCGATTAGTGTGGCCGGACTGGAGCTCCGACGACAGATTAAAATTAATATTTCAGCACAGAGAATAGGATAATGTCATGTGTAAATGCGAGCTATTTCTTGTAGGAAAAACGACGGATTTCATCACCCACTTGTTTTTAATCGCTTTGGTACTATTTTCACAAGTACATGGTACATTTTCACAACTCTTTGTACAAACTTCAAACTGGTCACACTTGTAACGCAGCCAGTCCTTCATTCACAACCTACCATGGTGCGTTCATTTGGATTGTAAACATCTATCACCACACAACCATTTATTCAAAATATACGTTTATTGTGAAATGTAATGACAACATTGGTTTAAACGCCAAAACACAACATACTATCTTTCAATTTAGTCGTTTTAACTACCTGTTAAAATCCAATAGCAAAGATGTTTCGAGATACGTTTTCAAATCGTCCTTAGAAGATCTGAAAGTCATATGCTGCAGTACTGTAAATTACACAGTTTTCACATTAGGCAATACACTTACATTACCCAACAAAATTGACAGACAATCTATAATTTCCATAATCTATCCAATTTGTAATCAAAGGTGTGATCAATGAAGACTTCCTCGACAATCATGCATGTAAAAAAAACATTTTATTTTTCAGACACAATTGCAACAATTGCAACATAGTGTGCGGTCAGTAATCAAATGTAAGAAATTAAATTAAACAAATTAAATGAAATAAAATAAAATATAACGCATTAATTTGCATCAAGCCTGTCTTGAGCATTTGGCCATAAATTCTCATCCACATCAGAGTGAATGTCCTCAGTCTATGCACCGCGGGAAAAATATTTTGTCGTGGCGTATCCAAGCTTGACATTGGGCTGAATTGATGTCGTCGCATGCCTCATTCATGGCCTAATGAAAAAAAAATGTCTCAATAGGGTTGAGGAAAGGAGAGTAGGGGGGCAGGTATAGGTTCACGAATCGGGGATGGGCCTAAACCTACGCCTGAATCACCTCTGCATGGTGGAGCCGGACATTGTCCCACACAGGTCTGCTCAATTTCTTTAAGAAACACAACGAGCTGTACAGCGTTGTAGGATCCAAGTAATGCCCTACATTCTAAAAACATCATCTCCAGACATAGCTGCGGACATGGAGATGTTTCCCCAACGCTGTCCAGGCACTTGGACGGTCACCCGATGGCGGATGAGGTTCCGACAGTTGTGTTGTTGCCAGGGTGACGCCTGCTTCATCAACGATGGTCTAAAGTAGCGTGAAGCTCCATCACCCTCTAAAAATATATTTTGGTTAGTTATTTTAACAGTATAGTTCCAATGTGATATTGTGAAGTAGTGCATCAAATAGTAACAGTATTTGTAATTTTAAATGAACCTTTATTTAACTAGGCAAGTCAGTTAAGAACTAATTCTTATTTACAGTGACAGCCTACCCCGGCCTCACGGCTGGATGTGATTTAAAAAAATATATATATATATATTTCACCTTTATTTAACCAGGTAGGATAGTTAAGAGCAAGTTCTCATTTGCAACTGCGACCTGGCCAAGATAAAGCAAAGCAGTGCGACACAAACAACAACACAGTTACACATGGAGTAAACAAACATACAGTCAATAACACAGGAGAAATAGTCTATATACAGTGTGTGCAAATGAAGTAGGATTAGGGAGGTGAGGCAATAAATAGGCCATAGTGGCTAAATAATTACAATATAGCTATTAAACACTGGTGTGATAAATGTGCAGAAGATGAGTGTGCAAGTAGAGATACTGGGGTAGAAAGGAACCAAATAAACAACAGTATGGGGTAGTTGGATGGGCTATGTACAGGTGCAGTGATCTGTGAGCTGGTGCTTAAAGCTAGTGAGGGAGATATGAGTGATACAACCCGGGATCGAACCCGGGTCTGTAGTGACTCCTCTAGCACTGCGATGCGTTGCCTTAGACTGCTGCGCTACTCAGTCCCCTATATAGTGCAGTTGTTTCACCCGGTCGTTGTTTCTCTCAAAAGGCAACAGGTAACCTCTTTCATACATACCTGCTGCCTCTTCAAAAGGCAGGCCATTGTTGGAAGGCTGATTGATGCGTCATTGGATAAGGTGTCATCATTCTCCTCAATGGCCTGCTATGTCATCTGTCCACACTAGTCACTGCTCAACTCCATCGACGTCGAAGCTACCCGCCTCCCACACTAGTCACTGCTCAACTCCATTGACATCGAAGCTACCCGCCGCCCACACTAGTCACAGCTCAACTCCATCGTCATCGAAGCTACCCGCCGCCCACACTAGTCACAGCTCAACTCCATCGACGTCGAAGCTACCCGCCGCCCACACTAGTCACTGCTCAACTCCATCGACATTGAAGCTACAGTCTGTCCACACTAGTCACAGCTCAACTCCATCGACGTTGAAGTTACCCGCCGCCCACACTAGTCACAGCTCAACTCCATCGACGTCGAAGCTACAGTCTGTCCACACTAGTCACAGCTCAACTCCATCGACGTCGAAGCTACAGTCTGTCCACACTAGTCACAGCTCAACTCCATCGACATCGAAGCTACATGCCGCCCACACTAGTCACAGCTCAACTCCATCGACGTCGAAGCTACCCGCCTCCCACACTAGTCACTGCTCAACTCCATCGACATCGCAGCTACCCGCCTCCCACACTAGTCACTGCTCAACTCCATCGACATCGAAGCTACCCGCCGCCCACACTAGTCACAGCTCAACTCCATCGTCATCGAAGCTACCCGCCGCCCACACTAGTCACAGCTCAACTCCATCGACGTCGAAGCTACCCGCCGCCCACACTAGTCACTGCTCAACTCCATCGACATTGAAGCTACAGTCTGTCCACACTAGTCACAGCTCAACTCCATCGACGTCGAAGTTACCCGCCGCCCACACTAGTCACAGCTCAACTCCATCGACGTCGAAGCTACAGTCTGTCCACACTAGTCACAGCTCAACTCCATCGACGTCGAAGCTACAGTCTGTCCACACTAGTCACAGCTCAACTCCATCGACATCGAAGCTACATGCCGCCCACACTAGTCACAGCTCAACTCCATCGACGTCGAAGCTACCCGCCTCCCACACTAGTCACTGCTCAACTCCATCGACATCGCAGCTACCCGCCTCCCACACTAGTCACTGCTCAACTCCATCGACATCGAAGCTACCCGCCGCCCACACTAGTCACAGCTCAACTCCATCGTCATCGAAGCTACCCGCCGCCCACACTAGTCACAGCTCAACTCCATCGACGTCGAAGCTACCCGCCGCCCACACTAGTCACTGCTCAACTCCATCGACATTGAAGCTACAGTCTGTCCACACTAGTCACAGCTCAACTCCATCGACGTCGAAGTTACCCGCCGCCCACACTAGTCACAGCTCAACTCCATCGACGTCGAAGCTACAGTCTGTCCACACTAGTCACAGCTCAACTCCATCGACGTCGAAGCTACAGTCTGTCCACACTAGTCACAGCTCAACTCCATCGACATCGAAGCTACATGCCGCCCACACTAGTCACAGCTCAACTCCATCGACGTCGAAGCTACCCGCCTCCCACACTAGTCACTGCTCAACTCCATTGACATCGCAGCTACCCGCCTCCCACACTAGTCACTGCTCAACTCCATCGACATCGAAGCTACCCGCCGCCCACACTAGTCACAGCTCAACTCCATCAACGTCGAAGCTACAGTCTGTCCACACTAGTCACAGCTCAACTCCATCGACCTCAAAGCTACAGTCTGTCCACACTAGTCACTGCTCAACTCCATCGACATCGAAGCTACAGTCTGTCCACACTAGTCACAGCTCAACTCCATCAACGTCGAAGCTACAGTCTGTCCACACTAGTCACAGCTCAACTCCATCGACATCGAAGCTACCCGCCGCCCACACTAGTCCCTGCTCAACTCCATCGATGTCGAAGCTACCCGCCGCCCACACTATTCACAGCTCAACTCCATCGACGTCGAAGCTACCCGCCGCCCACACTAGTCACAGCTCAACTCCATCGACATCGAAGCTACCCGCCGCCCACACTAGTCACAGCTCAACTCCATCAACGTCGAAGCTACAGTCTGTCCACACTAGTCACAGCTCAACTCCATCGACCTCAAAGCTTCAGGCAGGAAGCGTGAGCATGCTAGAGATTATGGAGGAACCGTGAGCATGTCAGAGATTATGGAGGAACCGTGAGCATGCCAGAGATTATGGAGGAACCGTGAGCATGCCAGAGATTATGGAGGAACCGTGATCATGCCAGAGATTATGGAGGAACCGTGATCATGCCAGAGATTATGGAGGAACCGTGAGCATGTCAAGAGATTATGGAGGAACCGTGAGCATGCCAGAGATTATGGAGGAACCGTGAGCATGTCAGAGATTATGGAGGAACCGTGTGCATGAAAGAGATTATGGAGGAACCGTGATCATGCCAGAGATTATGGAGGAACATGCCAGAGATTATGGAGGAACATGTCAGAGATTATGGAGGAACCGTGTGCATGTCAGAGATTATGGAGGAATCGTGAGCATGTCAGAGATTATGGAGAAACCGTGTGCATGAAAGAGATTATGGAGGAACCGTGATCATGCCAGAGATTATGGAGGAACCGTGAGCATGTCAGAGATTATGGAGGAACCGTGAGCATGTCAGAGATTATGGAGGAACCGTGAGCATGTCAGAGATTATGGAGGAACCGTGAGCATGCCAGAGATTATGGAGGAACCGTGAGCATGTCAGAGATTATGGAGGAATCGTGAGCATGTCAGAGATTATGGAGGAACCGTGTGCATGAAAGAGATTATGGAGGAACCGTGATCATGCCAGAGATTATGGAGGAACCGTGAGCATGTCAGAGATTATGGAGGAACCGTGAGCATGTCAGAGATAATGGAGGAACCGTGAGCATGTCAGAGATTATGGAGGAACCGATCATGGAGGAACCGTGTGCATGTCAGAGATTATGGAGGAACCGTGAGCATGTGGAGGAACAGAGATTATGGAGGAACCGTGATGCAGAGATTATGGAGGAACCGTGAGCATGTCAGAGATTATGGAGGAACCGTGAGCATGTCAGAGATATGGAGGAACCGTGAGCATGTCAGAGATTATGGAGGAACCGTGAGCATGTCAGAGATTATGGAGGAACCGTGAGCATGTCAGAGATTATGGAGGAACCGTGTGCATGTCAGAGATTATGGAGGAACCGTGAGCATGTCAGAGATTATGGAGGAACCGTGTGCATGTCAGAGATTATGGAGGAACCGTGAGCATGTCAGAGATAATGGAGGAACCGTGAGCATGTCAGAGATTATGGAGGAACCGTGTGCATGTCAGAGATTATGGAGGAACCGTGAGCATGTCAGAGATTATGGAGGAACCGTGAGCATGTCAGAGATTATGGAGGAACCGTGTGCATGTCAGAGATTAATGGAGGAACCGTGAGCATGTCAGAGATTATGGAGGAACCGTGTGCATGTCAGAGATTATGGAGGAACCGTGTGCATGTCAGAGATTATGGAGGAACCGTGTGCATGTCAGAGATTATGGAGGAACCGTGAGCATGTCAGAGATAATGGAGGAACCGTGTGCATCCATACTCCTTTCACGTCATATTAATATTTTATTGACTATTGAAACATGGGCTTCCTTCCTTTCTCGTAACCTTAGTTACCTACTGTCCTTTGCTTTCATTTAAAGGTGCACCATGCAGAAATCGCCATTTCCTGGTTGAAAAAACTCTAATAGTTAATTTCAGTTTCTATGACAAAACAAGCAAGAATAGTTTTGAGGATCATTGTACGATCTAAACCACTGTGAAATATATTTTCTAAAACCAAAAATATAGTATTTCCAGCTGTTTGAAGCTGGTTTACAAAACCCAGAGTAAAAGATGGAAAAAGCAAAAAAAATTAAGAACGGGAAGCATAGAAATAGTGCACATAGAACCGATCTACCTCTTCTTAGACTGGCTTTTAATGAGAATGACATATCTATAACACACGTGTGTGAATTTGGTCAGTTGTGCAAAAAGTAAAATACTGCATCTTAAAAAAATATCCCATAACTTTGTTGCTTGTAAGAATTTTCCGTAACATGACATCGTTATGACACTGGATATCAAGTAAAGTGTTACAGAATGTTCTTGATTTTACTGGTAGGGAAAGATGTAACATATTTAGTATTTTTTTAATCATTTATACACGCGTTTGGGTTAGTGACAATTTATAGGGTGGATCACCATTCTGAATGTCTGCAGAATCAACATGTTGTTCTGAAATATGAACATAGAAATACTGGACATGTTCTACTTTTATTATGGTGCTGATTTGACACAATTACTAACATGGTCTGGAATTGGACACACATTTTTCTGGTCTCGGTCTTGACTCTGTCTCGGAACCCTCATCCCCGTCCCAGTCTTGACTTGGTAATAATGTGCAAATATTGTACAATCTAGGTGTTGAAAGCCCTTAGAGTTACCCAGAAGTATTGACTCAGGAGTGTGAATACTGATGTAGATGCTTATTTCTCTATTTTATTCACAAAAAAAAAACGCATACATGTTTTTATTTTGTAATTATGGGGTATTGTGTATAGATTGGTGAGAAACAAAATATTAACTCCATTTGGAATTCAGGCAGTAACACAACAAAATGCGAAATTAGTCAAGGGGTATGAATACTTTCTGATGGACTGTACCTGCACTGGTGGTAGGAGAAACACCCCCAGGGCCATGCCGCCTTTACTATCTGGGGGACAAAGATGAAAACATTTAAGCGGAGAGTCAAAATGGATTGCCTAAACTTGGATGAACATTTGAGACACTCCTTTCATATCAATATGTAGCTAGCTAGCTAGCTAGCTAGCTAGCTAGCTAGCTATAGCCACCTATAATAACTGTGTCTGCACCCAGACTGAGACTAGCTAACTTTAGCCACCTAAAGTGACTGTGTCTGCACCCAGACTGAGACTAGCTAGCGATAGCTACCTAAAGTAACTGTGTCTGCACCCAGACTGAGACTAGCTAGCTAACTCATAGATACAATTAGGTTACAAATCATACAGCAACTGAAACACCATAAAAGCAATAGTTATAACCTTGCCAACTAGCTAGCTAGCAACCATTTTTCATGGACTCAGAGACAGGGAATAGGCCTAGCTAAGTAATATCTCTAGCTGGTCTAGATAGCTAGCACTGAGGTAAAGTTGGTTTTATATTCACAGATTCAGACATTCAGACATTCAACAGACCTTCAATAGACATTCATCAGACATTTGCCAAAAGCCATTTAGAAATGTAAAAATCAATGAAAAATGCACAGTTTGTCACAGAATCATAATTATTCATTATTCTGGAATTGTCTAGCATACTTTTACCACCTTCTGCTTTGAGTAGAAATTCCAGTTGACTTGATAGAAATACATAAAATCTATAAAATGCCATTTAAAGCAGTATAAATCAATAACTAATTCACTGTTTGTCACAGAAACATCAAACTAGGTATGATTTATTCTATAAATGTCTAGCATACTTTTACAACCTTTGTTTTGAAGAGAAGTTCCCGTTTTGACTTGATAGAGGGCATGTAGTCTGTTTAGAGGGTGTTTTTTCAAAGTTCTAACGAGTCTGTTATACCCTATTAGAAGGGGCCTGGCATAAACTTCTGCATCTTCCGTCATATTAAATTAGATTACAAGAAAAAACTACGGGATGTAGGGGTCAGGCCTGACTAACAAAGACGACAAGTGGATGGATCAAGAGGACCAAGACAACCAAGAGGATCAACAAGGGCATTCCACAGGAAAACTAAGAATAACATACAGTACTGTTCAAAAGTTTGGGGTCACTTAGAAATGTCCTTGTTTTTGAAAGAAAATCATTTTTTTTGCCCATTAAATAACATCAAATTGATCAGAAATACAGTGTAGACATTGTTAATGTTGTAAATGACTATTGTAGCTGGAAACGGCAGATTTTTTATGAAATATTTACATGGGCGTACAGTGGCCCATTATCAGAAACAATCACTCCTGTGTTCTAATGGCACACTGTGTTAGCTAATCCAAGTTGATCATTTTAAAAGGCTAATTGATCATTAGAAAACCCTTTTGCAATTATGTTAGCACAGCTGAAAACTGTTGTTCTGATTAAAGAAACAATAAAACTGGCCTTCTGTAGACTAGTTGAGTATCTGGAGCATCAGCATTTGTGGGTTTGATTACAGGCTCAAAATGGCCAGAAACAAAAAGCTTTCTTCTGAAACTCGTCAGTCTGTTCTTGTTCTGAGAAATAAAGACTATTCCATGTGAGAAATTACCAAGAAACTGAAGATCTCGTACAACGCTGTGTACTACTCCCTTCACAGAACAGAGCAAACTGGCGTCTAGTTTGAGAAACAGACACCTCACAAGTCCTCAACAGGCAGCTTCATTAAATAGTATCCGCAAAACACCAGTCTCAACGTCAGCAGGGAAGAGGCAACTCCGGGATGCTGGCCTTCTAGGCAGAATTGCAAAGAAAAAGCCATATCTCAGACTGGCCAATAAAAATAAAATATGAAGATGGGCAAAAGAACACAGACACTGGACAGAGACGGAAAGGTTAAAGACAGGTTTTAAAAGTATACTAGACATTTATAGAATAAATCATACCTAGTTTGACGATTATGTCATAATTAGTGAAAACTTTACTGATTTACATAGCTTTAAATGGCATTTTATTGATGTTATGTATTTATATCAAATCAAAACTGGAATTTCTCCTCAAAACGAAGGTTTCTATAGATTTATAGAAAATTAGTAAGGGCATAAATCAGAGAACATGTTTTTGTTCCATTGGGTGTGAACATTTAAAGGAGGTTAATCAAAAAAGGTTCACTATGAATTATTAAAAAAAAATTGGTATCATTAGAACTGGTATGATATTTCACATAGAGTATGCCATGGAGTATGCCAGACATTCCTAGAATAAATCATACCTAGTTTTGTGTTTGTGACAAATAGTTAGTTATTGATTTATATCGCTTCAAATGGCATTTTATAGATTTGATGTATTTCTATCAAGTCATAACTGGAATTTCGACTCAAAACAAAGGTTGTAAAAGTAGACATTTATAGAATAAATAATATCTAGTTTGAGGATTCAGTGAAAAACTGTGAATTTTTAATTGACTTTTGGCGAATGTCTGTTGAATGTTTGAATATAATTCCAACTTTACCTCAGTCTAGCTACCAACCATATTATATTACAACTCAGAGACAGGGAATAGGCCTAGCTAAGTAACATCTGTAGCTGGTCTACCTAGCCAAAGAGAAACCTAGTTTACGTGAAACAATTGACATACCAAACTTTAACAAAATCTTACATATCTGCTACCACACAGCACAGTGAAATAGCTTGCTAGCTAGCTAAATTAGCCAATGTTATGTAGCATATATGGGGTAATATGCTAAATAAAATTATTTACAATTGTTAATAACAGAGATATGTAATTATGATAGCTACTTCTATTTAACCTGAATGGATAATTAGAAACGTCAGCTTTTTACTCAGTTTTTGGTTAGCCACAACGCCTTTCCCATTTGTCCATTGAAAGGTAGGCCTAATTCCACTCAGCAATGGCTGCACTGAGACTTATGACAGATGCAATAGTCCTCATTCATGAGTTTTGTTACGGTTTTCTAGGTGTGAAGGAGAGTCGGACCAAACTGCAGCGTGTAGATTGCGATCCATATTTAATAACGAACGTAAAACATGAATCAAATAACAAACACTACAAAAACAATAAACGTAACGAAAACCGAAACAGCCTATACTTGTGTAACCTAACACATAGACAGGAACAAGGACACTAAGGACAATCACCCACGACAAACTCAAAGAATATGGCTGCCTAAATATGGTTCCCAATCAGAGACAACGATAAACACCTGCCTCTGATTGAGAACCACTCCAGACAGCCATAGACCTTGCTAGATAAACACACTAGCTACAATCCCAATACATACACACCAAAACCCCAAGACAAAACACACCACAATACAAAAACCCCATGCCACACCCTGGCCTGACCCAATACATGAAGAAAAACACAAAATACTTAGACCAGGGCGTGACAGAACCCCCTAAGGTGCGGACTCCCGAACGCACCTCAAAACAATAGGGAGGGTCCGGGTGGGCGTCTGTCCATGGTGGCGGCTCCGGCGCGGGACGTGGAACCCACTCAGTCAATGTCTTAGTCCCCTCTCCTCGCGTCCCTGGATAGTCCACCCTCGCCGCCGACCATGGCCTAGTAGTCCTCACCCAGAACCCCACTGGACTGAGGAGCAGATCGGGAGTGAAGGGAAGCTCGGGAGTGAGGGGAAGCTCGGGAGTGAGGGGAAGCTCGGGAGTGAGGGGAAGCTCAGGCAGGTAGGTAGATCTACCAGATCCTAGCTGGCTGGTGTTTTCAGCAGATCCTGGCTGACTGGCAGATCCTGGCTGACTGGCAGATCCGGAAGAGTCTGGTTGACTGGCAGATCTGGAAGAGTCTGGCAGATCTGGAAGAGTCTGGCTGACTGGCAGATCCGGAAGAGTCTGGTTGACTGGTAGATCCGGAAGAGTCTGGCAGATCTGGAAGAGTCTGGCTGACAGATCTGAAAGAGTCTGGCTGACTGGCAGATCTGGAAGAGTCTGGCAGATCTGGAAGAGTCTGGCAGATCTGGAAGAGTCTGGCTGACTGGCGGATCTGGAAGAGTCTGGCTGACTGGCGGATCTGGAAGAGTCTGGCGGATCTGGAAGAGTCTGGTGGATCTGGAAGAGTCCGGCTGACTGGCAGATCTGGAAGAGTCTGGCGGATCTGGAAGAGTCTGGCTGACTGGCGGATCTGGAAGAGTCTGGCTGACTGGCAGATCTGGAAGAGTCTGGCAGATCTGGAAGAGTCTGGCAGATCTGGAAGATCTGGAATCTGGAAGAGTCTGGCTGACTGGCGGATCTGGAAGAGTCTGGCTGACTGGCGGATCTGGAAGAGTCTGGCGGATCTGGAAGAGTCTGGTGGATCTGGAAGAGTCCGGCTGACTGGCAGATCTGGAAGAGTCTGGCTGACTGGCAGATCTGGAAGAGTCTGGCTGACTGGCAGATCCTGGCAGACTGAAAGATCTGGCTGCTCCATGCTGACTGGCGGCTCTGGCTGCTCCATGCTGACTGGCGGCTCTGGCTGCTCCATGTAGTCTGACAGCTCTGGCGGCTTCTTACAGATTGGCAGCTCTGGCGGCTCCGTGCAGACTGGCAGCTCCTTGCAGACTGACAGCTCCATGCAGACTGACAGCTCTGGCTGCTCCATGCAGACTGACAGCTCTGGCTGCTCCATGCAGACTGACAGCTCTGGCTGCTCCATGCAGACTGACAGCTCTGGCTGCTCCATGCAGACTGACAGCTCCTTGCAGACTGGCAGCTCTGGCTGCTCCATGCAGGCTGGCAGCTCTGGCTGCTCCATGCAGGCTGGCAGCTCTGGCTGCTCCATGCAGGCTGGCTGCTCCATGCAGGCTGGCTGCTCCGGCTGCTCCATGCAGGCTGGCTGCTCCATGCAGGCTGGCAGCTCCATGCAGGCTGGCAGCTCTGGCTGCTCCATGCAGGCTGGCAGCTCTGGCTGCTCCATGCAGGCTGGCTGCTCCGGCTGCTCCATGCAGGCTGGCTGCTCCATGCAGGCTGGCAGCTCCATGCAGGCTGGCAGCTCTGGCTGCTCCATGCAGGCTGGCAGCTCTGGCTGCTCCATGCAGGCTGACAGCTCTGGCTGCTCCATGCAGACTGACATCTCTGGCTGCTCCATGCAGACTGACATCTCTGGCTGCTCCATGCAGACTGACATCTCTGGCTGCTCCATGCAGACTGACAGCTCTGGCTGCTCCATGCAGGCTGGCAGCTCTGGCTGCTCCATGCAGGCTGGCAGCTCTGGCTGCTCCATGCAGGCTGGCTGCTCCGGCTGCTCCATGCAGGCTGGCTGCTCCATGCAGGCTGGCAGCTCCATGCAGGCTGGCAGCTCTGGCTGCTCCATGCAGGCTGGCAGCTCTGGCTGCTCCATGCAGGCTGGCAGCTCTGGCTGCTCCATGCAGACTGACAGCTCTGGCTGCTCCATGCAGACTGACAGCTCCTTGCAGACTGGCAGCTCTGGCTGCTCCATGCAGGCTGGCAGCTCTGGCTGCTCCATGCAGGCTGGCAGCTCTGTCTGCTCCATGCAGGCTGGCTGCTCCATGCAGGCTGGCTGCTCCGGCTGCTCCATGCAGGCTGGCTGCTCCATGCAGGCTGGCAGCTCCATGCAGGCTGGCAGCTCTGGCTGCTCCATGCAGGCTGGCAGCTCTGGCTGCTCCATGCAGGCTGGCTGCTCCGGCTGCTCCATGCAGGCTGGCTGCTCCATGCAGGCTGGCAGCTCCATGCAGGCTCAGCATGCAGGCTGGCAGCTCTGGCTGCTCCATGCAGGCTGGCAGCTCTGGCTGCTCCATGCAGGCTGGCAGCTCTGGCTGCTCCATGCAGACTGACAGCTCTGGCTGCTCCATGCAGACTGACAGCTCTGGCTGCTCCATGCAGGCTGGCAGCTCTGGCTGCTCCATGCAGACTGACAGCTCTGGCTGCTCCATGCAGGCTGGCAGCTCTGGCTGCTCCATGCAGGCTGGCTGCTCCATCCGGCTGCTCCATGCAGGCTGGCTGCTCCATGCAGGCTGGCAGCTCCATGCAGGCTGGCAGCTCTGGCTGCTCCATGCAGGCTGGCAGCTCTGGCTGCTCCATGCAGACTGACAGCTCTGGCTGCTCCATGCAGACTGACATCTCTGGCTGCTCCATGCAGACTGACAGCTCTGGCTGCTCCATGCAGGCTGGCAGCTCTGGCTGCTCCATGCAGACTGACAGCTCTGGCTGCTCCATGCAGGCTGGCAGCTCTGGCTGCTCCATGCAGGCTGGCTGCTCCGGCTGCTCCATGCAGGCTGGCTGCTCCATGCAGGCTGGCAGCTCCATGCAGGCTGGCAGCTCTGGCTGCTCCATGCAGGCTGGCAGCTCTGGCTGCTCCATGCAGACTGACAGCTCTGGCTGCTCCATGCAGACTGACAGCTCTGGCTGCTCCATGCAGGCTGGCAGCTCTGGCTGCTCCATGCAGACTGGCAGCTCTGGCTGCTCCATGCAGGCTGGCAGCTCTGGCTGCTCCATGCAGGCTGGCAGCTCTGGCTGCTCCATGCAGGCTGGCAGCTCTGGCTGCTCCATGCAGACTGACAGCTCTGGCTGCTCCATGCAGACTGACATCTCTGGCTGCTCCATGCAGACTGACAGCTCTGGCTGCTCCATGCAGGCTGGCAGCTCTGGCTGCTCCATGCAGGCTGGCAGCTCTGGCTGCTCCATGCAGACTGACAGCTCTGGCTGCTCCATGCAGACTGACATCTCTGGCTGCTCCATGCAGACTGACATCTCTGGCTGCTCCATGCAGACTGACATCTCTGGCTGCTCCATGCAGACTGACAGCTCTGGCTGCTCCATGCAGACTGACAGCTCTGGCTGCTCCATGCAGGCTGGCAGCTCTGGCTGCTCCATGCAGGCTGCTGGCAGCTCCATGCAGACTGACAGCTCTGGCTGCTCCATGCAGACTGACATCTCTGGCTGCTCCATGCAGACTGACAGCTCTGGCTGCTCCATGCAGGCTGGCAGCTCTGGCTGCTCCATGCAGACTGACAGCTCTGGCTGCTCCATGCAGGCTGGCAGCTCTGGCTGCTCCATGCAGGCTGGCTGCTCCGGCTGCTCCATGCAGGCTGGCTGCTCCATGCAGGCTGGCAGCTCCATGCAGGCTGGCAGCTCTGGCTGCTCCATGCAGGCTGGCAGCTCTGGCTGCTCCATGCAGACTGACAGCTCTGGCTGCTCCATGCAGACTGACAGCTCTGGCTGCTCCATGCAGGCTGGCAGCTCTGGCTGCTCCATGCAGGCTGGCAGCTCTGGCTGCTCCATGCAGGCTGGCAGCTCTGGCTGCTCCATGCAGGCTGGCAGCTCTGGCTGCTCCATGCAGGCTGGCAGCTCTGGCTGCTCCATGCAGGCTGGCAGCTGGCAGCTCCATGCAGGCTGGCAGCTCTGGCTGCTCCATGCAGGCTGGCAGCTCTGGCTGCTCCATGCAGGCTGGCAGCTCTGTCTGCTCCATGCAGGCTGGCAGCTCTGGCTGCTCCATGCAGGCTGGCAGCTCTGGCTGCTCCATGCAGGCTGACAGCTCTGGCTGCTCCATGCAGACTGACAGCTCTGGCTGCTCCATGCAGACTGGCAGCTCTGGCTGCTCCATGCAGACTGGCAGCTCTGGCTGCTCCATGCAGACTGGCAGCTCTGGCTGCTCCATGCAGGCTGGCAGCTCTGGCTGCTCCATGCAGGCTGGCAGCTCTGGCTGGGCTGAACAGGCAGGAGAATCAAGCAGCGCTGTAGAGGAGGAAGGCTCTGACAGCGCTGAACAGGCGGGAGACTCCGGCAGCGCAGGAGAGGCGAGGCGCACTGTAGGCTTGATGCGTGGTGCTGGTACTGGTGGTACTGGACCGAGGACACGCACAGGAAGCCTGGTGCGGGGAGCTGCTACCGGAGGGCTGGAGTGTGGAGGTGGCACAGGATGGGCTAGACCGTGAAGGCGTACTGGAGATCTTGAGAGCAGTGCTGGCACAGGACGTGCAAGGCTAGGGATGTGCACAGGAGGCCTGGTGCGTGAGGCTGGCACCAACTTCACCAGCCGACTAACACGCACCCTCAGGACGAGTATGGAGCGCTAACCCAGGTGCCATCAAATCCCCGACACGTTCCGTCGGGCGAATTCCATGCAAAAAGCACCAACACAGCAACTCCCTCATTTCTCTCTCCTCCAATTTCCCCATTAATTTCCCCATTAACTCCTTCACAGTCTCTGTTTCGCTCACCTCCAACACCGGCTCTGGTTCTGGTCTCCTCCTTGGCTCCTCACGATAAACAGGGAGAGTTGGCTCAGGTCTGACTCCTGACTCTGCCACACTCTCCCTGAGCCCCCCAAGAAATTTTTGGGGCTGACTCTCAGGCTTCCTTCCGAGTCGCCGTGCTGCCTCCTCATACTGGCGCCTCTCCGCTTTCGCCGCCTCCAGTTCTTCTTTGGGGCGGCGATATTCTCCAGGCTGAGCCCAGGGTCCTTCTCCGTTTAGGATTTCCTCCCATGTCCAGAAATCCTTATAGCGCATCTCCTCTTTGGGCTGCTCCTGCCTGTTGACACGCTGCTTGGTCCGTTGGTGGTGGGTGATTCTGTTACGGTTTTCTAGGTGTGAAGGAGAGTCGGACCAAACTGCAGCGTGTAGATTGCGATCCATATTTAATAACGAACGTAAAACACGAATCAAATAACAAACACAACAAAAACGTAACAAAAACCAAAACAGCCTATACTTGTGTAACCTAACACATAGTCAGGAACAAGGACACTAAGGACAATCACCCATGACAAACTCAAAGAATATGGCTGCCTAAATATGGTTCCCAATCAGAGACAACGATAAACACCTGCCTCTGATTGAGAACCACTCCAGACAGCCATAGACCTTGCTAGATAAACACACTAGCTACAATCCCAATACATACACACCAAAACCCCAAGACAAAACACACCACAATACAAAAACCCCATGCCACACCCTGGCCTGACCCAATACATGAAGAAAAACACAAAATACTTAGACCAGGGCGTGACAAGTTTGATGGATCACGTTGACCTTCTGGTTTTGGCGGGAGAATTAACCCACTCACTAGGTCATATTTCAACATCCCAGCATCAACAAACCAACTACAAACAAATCAAATTAAAAACCAAATCAATACATCCCAGCAGTTATCCACACAACAATGGAGTTGGGTCATCCACACAACACTGGAGTTGGGTCATCCACACAACACTGGAGTTGGGTCATCCACACAACACTACAGTTGGGTCATCCACACAACACTACAGTTGGGTCATCCACACAACACTACAGTTGGGTCATCCACACAACACTACAGTTGGGTCATCCACACAACACTGCAGTTGGGTCATCCACACAACACTACAGTTGGGTCATCCACACAACACTACAGTTGGGTCATCCACACAACACTACAGTTGGGTCATCCACACAACACTGCAGTTGGGTCATCCACACAACACTACAGTTGGGTCATCCACACAACACTACAGTTGGGTCATCCACACAACACTACAGTTGGGTCATCCACACAACACTACAGTTGGGTCATCCACACAACACTACAGTTGGGTCATCCACACAACACTGCAGTTGGGTCATCCACACAACACTACAGTTGGGTCATCCACACAACACTACAGTTGGGTCATCCACACAACACTACAGTTGGGTCATCCACACAACACTACAGTTGGGTCATCCACACAACACTACAGTTGGGTCATCCACACAACACTGCAGTTGGGTCATCCACACAACACTACAGTTGGGTCATCCACACAACACTACAGTTGGGTCATCCACACAACACTACAGTTGGGTCATCCACACAACACTACAGTTGGGTCATCCACACAACACTACAGTTGGGTCATCCACACAACACTGGAGTTGGGTCATCCACACAACACAGCAGGTGGGTCATCCAGTCACCCAGCAGGTGGGTCATCCAATCACCCAGCAGGTGGGTCATCCAGTCACCCAGCAGGTGGGTCATCCAGTCACCCAGCAGGTGGGTCATCCAGTCACCCAGCAGGTGGGTCATCCAGTCACCCAGCAGGTGGGTCATCCAGTCACCCAGCAGGTTGTGTGTGTGTAGGCATATTGCAAATGGTTTATTTGAGAAACGCTATATATCAATTGAATGACTGGATTTGTACTTTTTCACCTTTATTTAACCTGGTAGGCAAGTTGAGAACAATTTCAAATTAAATGTTCATATCCTGTTTAGGCTATTTAATATTCATACCATGCATTGTTGAATAATCATTTTGATTGGCTTAAAGGGCATTCTAGTGTGTGTAGTATTTCCTTATCATGCACGTTATAATTCAGTGGCTATGAAGTTTAATCTTACATATTGTATGTTTTTAGCTGTTTTTGAAAGCAAAAGTCAAATTGAAAGCATTATTGGCATTGTTGAACACAATTTTCATAAAAGCAAGCTGATGGTTTGGGAAGGCTTTCCATTAGATGTTGGACCGCTGCTGAGGGGAATTATTTCCATTCATCCACAAGAGCATTCATTAGGTCGGGCACTGATGTTGGGCAATTAGGCCTGGCTTGCTGTCGGTGTTCCAATTCAACCTAAAGGTGTTTGATGGGGTTGAGATCAGGGCTCTGTGCAGATCAGTCAAGTTCTTCCACACTGATCTCATCAAACCATTTCTGTATGGACCTCGCTTTGTGCACGGGGGCTTGCCATGCTGAAAGAGGAAAGGTCCTTCCCCAAACTGTTGCCACAAAGTTGGAAGCACAGAATAATCTACAATGTCATTGTATGCTGTAGCGTTGAGATTTCCTTTCACTGGAACTAAGGGGCACAACCATGACAATCAGCCCCAGACCATTATTCATCCTCCACCAAACTTTACAGTTGGCACTATGCATTGGGGCAGGTAGCTAATTTGAAGGGGTGTCTAGATTATGTTGTATATATAGTGTACATACAGTGTATATATACAGTACCAGTCAAGTGTTTTGCTTTCTTTTTTATACTATTTTCTACATTTTACAGTGTATAGAGTATAGTGAAATTCCACAAATAAACTTTTAACAAGGCACATATTAATTGAAATTAATTCCAGGTGGCTACCTCATGAAGCTGGTTAAGAGAATGCCAAGAGTGTGCAAAGCTGTCATCAAGGTAAAGGGTGGCTACTTTTGAAGAATCTGAAATATAAAATATATTTGATTTCTTCATTACCTTTTTAGTTACTACATGTGTTATTTCATAGTTTTGATGTCTTCAACGTTAATATACAGTGTAGAAAATGGTAAAAGTAAAGAAAAACCCTTGAATGAGAAGGTGTGTCCAAACTCTTGACCTTTGACTGGTAATGTATGTTAAGCCTGGACAACATTCTATTTCATATTTTTATGGTGCAAGTGTAGCTCAGAAGTATAAATCGATTATATCTCCAATATACAATGTCCGATTTGAAAAAGAAGTGACACATCAGATCCATACACGTATGAACTACTCATTATTGTTGTTGTTTAAAAAAAAGTGAAACATGACTAACATACAATGATTATCAATTACTGCTGCAGATGGGCAAATACGACAATAACAACATAATAATAATAAGATCCATCAAGATGTGTAATGGGGGCTTCTACTATATGGAAGTGTCTACTTTTATTAGTTTCAGCATTACTTTAACATATATTTTCATGGATAACAGCCTTATTGTTTATGTGTCTATACTACAATGATACCTCACAAACCGGACCCTCTTAAACCCACCTCTGACAGTTAACTGACTTGCCTAGTTAAATAAATTAACATTTAAAAAAGACCCACATTGAATCCTGGCTCTCTGCAATAAAAACGTGGATGCAACAAAACTTCCTTCAGCTCAATAAAAGGGTGCCAAAGCTGGCAACCTCACCCTCACCATTGACGACACCAGTGTCTCTCCCTCCCTCCATGCATGCAACCTTGGCATCATCCTGGACTCCACCCTCTCATTTGACCATCAGACAGACTGCCAAATTCTCATTCTTCCATCTCTGCAACATTGCAGGTCCTCCCTCTCCTGTCCTGCCACTGAAACCATCATATCTTCATTCATCTCCTCCAGTCTTAAAAACCTCTATGGGACCTGTGTCCCACCCTCGGGACGGTTGAGCTAACATGTGCTAATGGAATTAGCATTATATTGTAAGTAACAGGAACATTTCTCCGGACATAGACATGTCTTATATGGGCAGAAAGCTTAACTTCTTCTTAATCCAACTGCTCTGTCCAATTTACAGTAGCTATTACAGTAAAAAAATACTATGCTGTTGTTTGAGGAGAGTACACAACAACAAACAGCGTATCACGGCAACTGGTTTGACACATTCACCTCTGAAGGTAAATAATGTACTTAAATTCAGTAATCTTGCTCTGATTTGTCATCCTGAGTGACCCAGAGATAATATTTAGCATAGTTTTGTTTGAGAAAATACTTTTTTACATTCAAATGTAGGAAATGGGTTCTAAAGTTTGAACCCCTGCTGTTTCCTTTCAAATGGTATCAATAATATTCATATCTTTGCTTCAGGTCCTGAGCTACGGGCAGTTCGATTTTGACATGTCATTTTGGGCAAAAATGTTAAGAAAGGGGCTAAATCTTAAAGGATCTAAATCTAACTGCCTGTAGCTCAGGACCAGAAGCAAGGATATGCATATTCTTGGAAACATTTGAAAGGAAACACTTTGAAGTTTATGGAAATGTGAAAGGAATGTAGTAGAATATAATACAATAGATCTGGTAAAAGATAATACAAAGAAGAAAACAACAGTTCTTTTGTATTTTTTGTACCATCATCTTTGAAATGCAAGAGAAAGGCCACAATGTATTAGTCCAGCCCTGGTGCAAGTTAGATTTTGGCCACTAGATGGCATCAGTGTACGTTCAAAATTTTAGACTGATCCAATGAACCATTGCATTTGGGTTACAAATGTATCTAATTTGTTTATTAATAACTTTTCATGTTCAAAATTGTGCACTCTCCTCAAACAAGCTACTGTACATTGGACAGTGCAGTTAGAATAACAATAACAGCCCCAACACCACTGGAGTGATATCAACAGACCACTACAGGTGGCCCAGAACAGAGTGGCATGTCATGCTCTTCATTGTAATCAGAGGGCTGATATAAATACTATGGATAGTAAATCTCACATAGATAGGCAGATCATTTCAGAAAAATTTAGCTATATAGGAGAAAGCCCTGCCTCCAGCTGTTTGCTAGAAATTCTAGAGACAGCAAGGAGGCCTGCGTCTTGTGACCGTAGTGTACGTGTAGGTATGTACGGCAGGACCAAATCGGAAAGATAGGTAGGAGCAAGCCCATGTAATGCTTTGTAGGTTAGCAGTAAAACCTTGAAATCAGCCCTAGCCTTAACAGGAAGTCAGTGTAGAGAGGCTAGCACTGGGGTAATATGATCAAATTTGTTGGTTCTAATCAAGATTCTAGCAGCCGTATTTAGCACTAACTGAAGTTTATTCAGTGCTTTATCTGGGTAGCCAGAAAGTAGAGCATTGCAGTAGTGTAATATAGAAGTGACAAAAGCATGGATTAATTTTTCTGCAACATTTTTGAACAGAAAGTTTCAGATTTTTGCAATGTTACGAAGATGGAATAAAGCTGTCCTTTGAAATATTCCTGATATGTTTGTCAAAAGAGAGATCAGGGTCCAGAGTAACGCAGAGGTCCTTCTCAGTTTTATTTGAGACGACTGTACAACCATCAAGAATTGTCAGATCCAATTGCAGATCTCTTTGTTTCTTGGGACCTAGAACTAGCATCTCTGTTTTGTCCAAGTTTAAAAGTAAAACATTTGCCGCTTTCCACTTCCTTATGTCTGAAACACAGGTTTCCAGGGTAGGCAATTTGGGGGATTCACCATGTTTCATTGGAATGTGTGTTGTCCGAATAGCAGTGAAAGTTGACATTGTTTCCCGAATGACATCACCAAGAGGTAGAATATATATAGTGAAAACAATATTGGTACTAAAATGGAACCTTGAGGGACACCAAAAGAATGTGGTGATTGATGATGTCAAAAGCAGCACAAGGTCTAGGAGCACAAGGACAGATGCAGAGCCTGATGCCAACAGCTTTTGTGAGGAATGGGAGCTAAGATATAGGCCGATAGTTTTTTACATTTTCCGGGTCAAGGTTTGCCTTTTTCAAGACAGGCTCTGTTACTTTTAGTGAGATTCAAATCAAATCAATTCAAACTATATTTGTCATTATTTGACCTTACAGTGAAATGCTTACTTATAAGCCCTTAACCAACAATGCAGTTTTATGAAAATACCTAAAAAAAAGTAAGAAATAAAAGTAAGAAATATTTAAAGAGCAGCAGTACAATAACAATAGCGAGGCTACATACAGGGGTCAATGTGTGGGGGCACTGGTAGGTCGAGGTAATTGTGGTAATATGTACATGTTGGTAGAGTTATTAAAGTGACTATGCATAGATAATAACAGAGAGTAGCAGCAGCGTAGAAGAGGGGAGGGCAATGCAAGTAGTCTGGGTAGCCATTTGATTAGATGTTCAGGAGTCTTATGGCTTGGGGGTAGAAGCTGTTCAGAAGCCTCTTGGACCTAGACTTGGTGCTCCGGTACCGCTTGCCGTGCGGTAGCAGAGAGAACAGTCTATGACTAGGGTGGCTGGAGTCTTTGACCATTTTTAGGGCCTTCCTCTGACACCGCCTCGTATAGAGGTCCTGGATGGCATGAAGAGTGGCCCAAGTGATGTACTGGGCCGTACGCACTACCCTCTGTGGTGCCTTCCGGTCAGAGGAAGAGCAGTTGCCATACCAGGCAGTGATGCAACCCAAATCAAATCAAATCAAATCAAATCAAATCAAATTTTATTTGTCACATACACATGGTTAGCAGATGTTAATGCGAGTGTAGCGAAATGCTTGTGCTTCTAGTTCCGACAATGCAGTAATAAAAAGCAAGTAATCTAACTAACAATTCCAAAAAAAACTACTGTCTTATACACAGTGTAAGGGGATAAAGAATATGTACATAAGGATATATGAATGAGTGATGGTACAGAGCAGCATAGGCAAGATACAGTAGATGATATCGAGTACAGTATATACATATGAGATAAGTATGTAAACCAAGTGGCATAGTTAAAGTGGCTAGTGATACATGTATTACATAAGGATGCAGTCGATGATATAGAGTACAGTATCAACGTATGCATATGAGATGAACAATGTAGGGTAAGTAACATTATATAAGGTAGCATTGTTTAAAGTGGCTAGTGATATATTTACATCATTTCCCATCAATTCCCATGATTAAAGTGGCTGGAGTAGAGTCAGTTGACAGTGTGTTGGCAGTAGCCACTCAATGTTAGTGGTGGCTGTTTAACAGTCTGATGGCCTTGAGATAGAAGCTGTTTTTCAGTCTCTCGGTCCCAGCTTTGATGCACCTGTACTGACCTCGCCTTCTGGATGACAGCGGGGTGAACAGGCAGTGGCTCGGGTGGTTGATGTCCTTGATGATCTTTATGGCCTTCCTGTAGCATCGGGTGGTGTAGGTGTCCTGGAGGGCAGGTAGTTTGCCCCCGGTGATGCGTTGTGCAGACCTCACTACCCTCTGGAGAGCCTTACGGTTGAGGGCGGTGCAGTTGCCATACCAGGCGGTGATACAGCCCGCCAGGATGCTCTCGATTGTGCATCTGTAGAAGTTTGTGAGTGCTTTTGGTGACAAGCCGAATTTCTTCAGCCTCCTGAGGTTGAAGAGGCGCTGCTGCGCCTTCTTCACGATGCTGTCTGTTTGAGTGTGGACCAATTCAGTTTGTCTGTGATGTGTATGCCGAGGAACTTAAAACTTGCTACCCTCTCCACTACTGTTCCATCGATGTGGATAGGGGGGTGTTCCCTCTGCTGTTTCCTGAAGTCCACAATCATCTCCTTAGTTTTGTTGACGTTGAGTGTGAGGTTATTTTCCTGACACCACACTCCGAGGGCCCTCACCTCCTCCCTGTAGGCCGTCTCGTCGTTGTTGGTAATCAAGCCTACCACTGTTGTATCGTCCGCAAACTTGATGATTGAGTTGGAGGCGTGCATGGCCACGCAGTCGTGGGTGAACAGGGAGTACAGGAGAGGGCTCAGAACGCACCCTTGTGGGGCCCCAGTGTTGAGGATCAGCGGGGAGGAGATGTTGTTGCCTACCCTCACCACCTGGGGGCGGCCCGTCAGGAAGTCCAGTACCCAGTTGCACAGGGCGGGGTCGAGACCCAGGGTCTCGAGCTTGATGACGAGCTTGGAGGGTACTATGGTGTTGAATGCCGAGCTGTAGTCGATGAACAGCATTCTCACATAGGTATTCCTCTTGTCCAGATGGGTTAGGGCAGTGTGCAGTGTGGTTGAGATTGCATCGTCTGTGGACCTATTTGGGCGGTAAGCAAATTGGAGTGGGTCAAGGGTGTCAGGTAGGGTGGAGGTGATATGGTCCTTGACTAGTCTCTCAAAGCACTTCATGATGACGGATGTGAGTGCTACGGGCGGTAGTCGTTTAGCTCAGTTACCTTAGCTTTCTTGGGAACAGGAACAATGGTGGCCCTCTTGAAGCATGTGGGAACAGCAGACTGGTATAGGGATTGATTGAATATGTCCGTAAACACACCGGCCAGCTGGTCTGCGCATGCTCTGAGGGCGCGGCTGGGGATGCCGTCTGGGCCTGCAGCCTTGCGAGGGTTAACACGTTTAAATGTCTTACTCACTTCGGCTGCAGTGAAGGAGAGACCGCATGTTTCCGTTGCAGGCCGTGTCAGTGGCACTGTATTGTCCTCAAAGCGGGCAAAAAAGTTATTTAGTCTGCCTGGGAGCAAGACATCCTGGTCCGTGACTGGGCTGGATTTCTTCCTGTAGTCCGTGATTGACTGTAGACCCTGCCATATGCCTCCTGTGTCTGATTCTACTTTGTCTCTGTACTGACGCTTAGCTTGTTTGATAGCCTTGCGGAGGGAATAGCTGCACTGTTTGTATTCGGTCATGTTACCAGACACCTTGCCCTGATTAAAAGCAGTGGTTCGCGCTTTCAGTTTCACGCGAATGCTGCCATCAATCCACGGTTTCTGGTTAGGGAATGTTTTAATCGTTGCTATGGGAATGACATCTTCAACACACGTTCTAATGAACTTGCACACCGAATCAGCGTATTCGTCAATATTGTTATCTGACGCAATACGAAACATATCCCAGTCCACGTGATGGAAGCAGTCTTGGAGTGTAGAGTCAGCTTGGTCGGACCAGCGTTGGACAGACCTCAGCGTGGGAGCCTCTTGTTTTAGTTTCTGTCTGTAGGCAGGGATCAACAAAATGGAGTCTAATATTATATTGTCTAATATAATAATATTGTTCCTGTTCCCAAGAAAGCTAAGGTAACTGAGCTAAACGACTACCGCCCCATAGCACTCACTTCCGTCATCATGAAGTGCTTTGAGAGATTAGTCAAGGACCATATCACCTCCACCCTACCTGACACCCTAGACCCACTCCAATTTGCTTACCGCCCAAATAGGTCCACAGACGATGCAATCTCAACCACACTGCACACTGCCCTAACCCATCTGGACAAGAGGAATACCTATGTGAGAATGCTGTTCATTGACTACAGCTCGGCATTCAACACCATAGTACCCTCCAAGCTCGTCATCAAGCTCGAGACCCTGGGTCTCGACCCCGCCCTGTGCAACTGGGTACTGGACTTCCTGACGGGCCGCCCCCAGGTGGTGAGGGTAGGCAACAACATCTCCTCCCCGCTGATCCTCAACACTGGGGCCCCACAAGGGTGCGTTCTGAGCCCTCTCCTGTACTCCCTGTTCACCCACGACTGCGTGGCCACGCACGCCTCCAACTCAATCATCAAGTTTGCGGACGACACAACAGTGGTAGGCTTGATTACCAACAACGACGAGGCGGCCTACAGGGAGGAGGTGAGGGCCCTCAGAGTGTGGTTTCAGGAAAATAACCTCACACTCAACGTCAACAAAACTAAGGAGATGATTGTGGACTTCAGGAAACAGCAGAGGGAACACCCCCCTATCCACATCGATGGAACAGTAGTGGAGAGGGTAGCAAGTTTTAAGTTCCTCGGCATACACATCACAGACAAACTGAATTGGTCCACACTCAAACAGACAGCATCGTGAAGAAGGCGCAGCAGCGCCTCTTCAACCTCAGGAGGCTGAAGAAATTCGGCTTGTCACCAAAAGCACTCACAAACTTCTACAGATGCACAATCGAGAGCATCCTGGTGGGCTGTATCACCGCCTTGTACGGCAACTGCTCCACCCTCAACCGTAAGGCTCTCCAGAGGGTAGTGAGGTCTGCACAACGCATCACCGGGGGCAAACAACCTGCCCTCCAGGACACCTACACCACCCGATGTTACAGGAAGGCCATAAAGATCATCAAGGACATCAACCACCCGAGCCACTGCCTGTTCACCCCGCTATCATCCAGAAGGCGAGGTCAACACAGGTGCATCAAAGCTGGGACCGAGAGACTGAAAAACAGCTTCTATCTCAAGGCCATCAGACTGTTAAACAGCCACCACTAACATTGAGTGGCTGCTGCCAACACACTGACACTGACACTGACTCAACTCCAGCCACTTTAATAATGGGAATTGATGGGAAATGATGTAAATATATCACTAGCCACTTTAAACAATGCTACCTTATATAATGTTACTTACCCTACATTATTCATCTCATATGCATACGTAGATACTGTACTCTATATCATCGACTGCATCCTTATGCAATACATGTATCACTAGCCACTTTAACTATGCCACTTTGTTTACATACTCATCTCATATGTATATACTGTACTCGATATCATCTACTGTATCTTGCCTATGCTGCTCTGTACCATCACTCATTCATATCTTTATGTACATATTCTTTATCCCCTTACACTGTGTATAAGACAGTAGTTTTGGAATTGTTAGTTAGATTACTTGTTGGTTATTGCTGCATTGTCGGAACTAGAAGCACAAGCATTTCGCTACACTCGCATTAACATCTGCTAACCATGTGTATGTGACAAATAAAATTTGATTTGATTTAGAACACAAGGATAGAACACAAGGATTGAACATAGGGATAGAACACAGTGATAGAACACAAGGATAGAACACAGTGATAGAACACAAGGATAGAACACAGTGATAGAACACAAGGATAGAACACAGTGATAGAACACAGTGATAGAACACAAGGATAGAACACAGTGATAGAACACAAGGATTGAACACAGGGATAGAACACAAGGATAGAACAGAGTGATAGAACACAAGGATAGAACACAGTGATAAAACACAAGGATAGAACACAGGGATAGAACACAGGGATAGAACACAGTGATATAACACAGGGATAGAACACAGGGATAGAACACAAGGATAGATAACAGGGATAGAACACAAGGATAGAACACAGTGATAGAACACAGAGATAGAACACAGGGATAGAACACAAGGATAGATAACAGGGATAGAACACAAGGATAGAACACAGTGATAGAACACAGAGATAGAACACAGGGATAGAACACAAGGATAGAACACAGTGATAGAACACAGGGATAGAACACAGGGATAGAACACAAGGATATAACACAGGGATAGAACACAGGGATAGAACACAGAGATAGAACACAGGGATAGAACACAGGGATAGAACACAGTGATAGAACACAGGGATAGAACACAGGGATAGAACACAAGGATATAACACAGGGATAGAACACAGGGATAGAACACAGAGATAGAACACAGAGATAGAACACAGTGATATAACACAGGGATAGAACACAGGGATAGAACACAAGGATAGAACACAGTGATAGAACACAAGGCTAGGACACAAGGATAGAACACAAGGATAGAACACAGTGATAGAACACAAGGCTAGGACACAAGGATAGAACACGGGGATAGACCACAAGGATAGAACACAGGGATAGAACACAAGGATAGAACACAGGGATAGAACACAAGGATAGAGAACAGGGATAGAACACAGTGACAGAACACAGGGATAGAACACAAGGTTTGAACACGGGGATAGAACACAAGGATAGAACACAGGGATAGAACACAGGGATAGAGCACAGGGATAGAACACAGTGATAGAACACAGGGATAGAACACAGTGATAGAACACAAGGATAGTACACAGGGATAGAACACAGTGATAGAGCACAGTGATAGAACACAGTGATAGAACACAGTGATAGAACACAGGGATAGAACACAGGGATAGAACACAAGGATTGAACAGAATGATAGAACACAAGGCTAGGACACAAGGATAGAACACAGGGATAGAACACAAGGCTAGGACAGTAGGATAGAACACAGGGATAGAACACAGGGATAGAACACAAGGCTAGGACACTAGGATAGAACACAGGGATAGAACACAAGGCTAGGACACAAGGATAGAACACAGGGATAGAACACAAGGATAGAACACAGGGATAGAACACAGGGATAGAACACCAGGATAGAACACAGGGATAGAACACTAGGATAGAACACAGGGATAGAACACAGTGATAGAACACAGGGATAGAACACTAGGATAGAACACAGGGATATAACACTAGGATAGAACACAGGGATAGAACACAGGGATAGAACACAGGGATAGAACACAAGGCTAGGACACTAGGATAGAACACAGGGATAGAACACAAGGCTAGGACACAAGGATAGAACACAGGGATAGAACACAAGGATAGAACACAGGGATAGAACACAATGCTAGGACACACGGCTGGGACACAAGGATATAACACTAGGATAGAACACAGGGATAGAACACAGTGATAGAACACAGGGATAGAACACAGGGATAGAACACAAGGATAGGAAACAAGGATAGAACACATTGATAGAACACAAGGCTAGGACACAAGGATAGAACACATTGATAGAACACAAGGCTAGGACACAAGGATTGAACAGAGTGATAGAACACAAGGCTAGGACACAAGGCTTGAACAGAGTGATAGAACACAGGAATCGAACACAGAGATAGAACACAGGGGTAGAACACAGAGATAGAACACAGGGGTAGAACACAGAGATAGAACACAGTTATTTAACACCGGGATAGAACAGAAATAAAACACAGGGATAGAACACAGGGGTAGAACACAGAGATAGAACACAGGGATAGAACACAGTGATAGAACACAGGGATAGAACACAGGGATAGAACACAGAGATAGAACACAGTTAAATAACATCGGGATAGAACAGAAATATAACACAGGGATATAACACAGGGATAGAACCATAAAATTACACATAGAAACCGTAGAAGTAATTTAATAGAATATCTGTGGATAGATCACAACACTCTTAGAAAAAAAGGTTCTGCATAGAACCAGCAACGTTCTATGCTTTTTTCATATATGGCACACCTAAAGGTTCCATAATGAACCAGAATTGATTCCATATTTAACCCTACATGAAACCCATGGGTGCTATGTAGAACCAACTTTTGTTCATTGAAGAAGAACCTCTGGGGTTCTGATTAAAGAACCATACAAAAGGATTCTATATGGAAGCTTTAGGGATGCCATATATGTAGCAGGCAATATAATCCTTATTGGTTCTATCCTGAACCTTTTTTTCTAAGAGTGAAGGATAGAACGCAGGGCATAAAGGTGAAATTGGTATCGACTTCACATCAGTCCCATTTCAGTGTGAGGGATGAAGGGATATAGTTAGAAAGAGTACAGTACTCCAGACTGGACAGGTCCTAATCGAATGTAATCACCATCATTTCTCCAAGAAGTAAACTCTCTGTGAAATGTTACCAAGCAACAGCCAATCTGTTTACAACCTGCGGTCAAAGACCATTGATGGGAGATTCCTCACTGACACACAGTGACACACTCAGCACTTCCTGCTAACAGCTCTTCCAGGAGGAAAAAAAGTCAATGGTCATAAATTGTGGAGTGGTAGACAACTTGATAATCTCTTTAGCCAGTTCTAGACCTCCATGTTGCATTCCTCCTCCTAGACGGCCTTGGGCCTTGGGCCCTCCGCTGCCAGTCAGGTGGAGATAGGCCCTGGCAAATTCAGATTCATGTTAGCTCATTGAATTCATCTCCATCTTCCAGGTTGTACTATTGGACATGTCACTGATCCAAAGTTAACATTATGACTCTGGTGTAGTGAAATTATTTAGTTATTTCTGAGCTGTCTATGTAGCTGTCTGACTGAGGATGTGTTCTCTGTGTTCTCTGTAGTCCTGACTGAGGATGTGTTTCTGTCTCTGTAGTCCTGACTGAGGATGTGTTTCTGTCTCTGTAGTCCTGACTGAGGATGTGTTTCTGTCTCTGTAGTCCTGACTGAGGATGTGTTTCTGTGTTCTCTGTAGTCCTGAATGAGGATGTGTTTCTGTGTTCTCTGTAGTGCTGACTGAGGATGTGTTCTCTGTAGTCCTGACTGAGGATGTGTTTCTGTGTTCTCTGTAGTCAAGAATGAGGATGTGTTTCTGTCTCTGTAGTCCTGACTGAGGATGTGTTTCTGTGTTCTCTGTAGTCAAGAATGAGGATGTGTTTCTGTGCTCTCTGTAGTCCTGACTGAGGATGTGTTTCTGTGTTCTCTGTAGTCAAGAATGAGGATGTGTTTCTGTGTTCTCTGTAGTCCTGACTGAGGATGTGTTTCTGTGTTCTCTGTAGTCCTGACTGAGGATGTGTTTCTGTGTTCTCTGTAGTCAAAAATGACGATGTGTTTCTGTCTCTGTAGTCCTGACTGAGGATGTGTTTCTGTGTTCTCTGTAGTCCTGAATGAGGATGTGTTTCTGTGTTCTCTGTAGTGCTGACTGAGGATGTGTTCTCTGTAGTCCTGACTGAGGATGTGTTTCTGTGTTCTCTGTAGTCCTGACTGAGGATGTGTTTCTGTGTTCTCTGTAGTCCTGACTGAGGATGTGTTTCTGTCTCTGTAGTCCTGACTGAGGATGTGTTTCTATGTTCTCTGTAGTCCTGACTGAGGATGTGTTTCTGTCTCTGTAGTCCTGACTGATGATGTGTTTCTGTCTCTGTAGTCCTGACTGAGGATGTGTTACTGTCTCTGTAGTCCTGACTGAGGATGTGTTTCTGTGTTCTCTGTAGTCCTGACTGAGGATGTGTTTCTGTGTTCTCTGTAGTCCTGACTGAGGATGTGTTTCTGTGTTCTCTGTAGTCCTGACTGAGGATGTGTTTCTGAGTTCTCTGTAGTCCTGACTGAGGATGTGTTTCTGTGTTCTCTGTAGTCAAGAATGAGGATGTGTTTCTGTCTCTGTAGTCCTGACTGAGGATGTATTTCTGTCTCTGTAGTCCTGACTGAGGATATGTTTCTGTGTTCTCTGTAGTCCTGACTGAGGATGTGTTTCTTTGTTCTCTGTAGTCCTGACTGAGGATGTGTTACTGTGTTCTCTGTAGTCCTGACTGAGAATGTGTTTCTGTGTCTCTGTAGTCCTGACTGAGGATGTGTTTCTGTCTCTGTAGTCCTGACTGAGGATGTGTTTCTGTCTCTGTAGTCCTGACTGAGGATGTGTTTCTATGTTCTCTGTAGTCTTGACTGAGGATGTGTTTCTGTGTTCTCTGTAGTCCTGACTGAGGATTTGTTTCTTTGTTCTCTGTAGTTCTGACTGAGGATGTGTTTCTGTCTCTGGAGTCCTGATTGAGGATGTGTTTCTGTCTCTGTAGTCCTGACTGAGGATGTGTTTCTGTGTTCTCTGTAGTCCTGACTGAGGATTTGTTTCTTTGTTCTCTGTAGTTCTGACTGAGGATGTGTTTCTGTCTCTGTAGTCCTGATTGAGGATGTGTTCTCTGTAGTCCTGACTGAGGTTGTGTTTCTGTGTTCTCTGTAGTCCTGACTGAGGATGTGTTTCTGTGTTCTCTGTAGTCCTGACTGAGGATGTGTTTCTGTGTTCTCTGTAGTCCTGACTGAGGATGTGTTACTGTCTCTCTAGTCCTGACTGAGGATGTGTTTCTGTCTCTGTAGTCCTGACTGAGGATGTGTTTCTGTCTCTGTAGTCCTGACTGAGGATGTGTTTCTGTGTTCTCTGTAGTCCTGACTGAGGATGTGTTTCTGTCTCTGTAGTCCTGATTGAGGATGTGTTCTCTGTAGTCCTGACTGAGGATGTGTTCCTGTCTCTGTAGTCCTGATTGAGGATGTGTTTCTATGTTCTCTGTAGTCCTGACTGAGGATGTGTTTCTGTCTCTGTAGTCCTGAATGAGGATGTGTTTCTGTCTCTGTAGTCATGACTGAGGATGTGTTACTGTCTCTGTAGTCCTGACTGAGGATGTGTTTCTGTGTTCTCTGTAGTCCTGACTGAGGATGTGTTTCTGTCTCTGTAGTCCTGACTGAGGATGTGTTTCTGTCTCTGTAGTCCTGACTGAGGATGTGTTACTGTCTCTGTAGTCCTGACTGAGGATGTGTTTCTGTGTTCTCTGTAGTCCTGACTGAGGATGTGTTTCTGTGTTCTCTGTAGTCCTGATTGAGGATGTGTTTCTGTGTTCTCTGTAGTCCTGACTGAGGATGTGTTTCTGTCTCTGTAGTCCTGACTGAGGATGTGTTTCTGTGTTCTCTGTAGTCAAGAATGAGGATGTGTTTCTGTCTCTGTAGTCCTGACTGAGGATGTGTTTCTGTCTCTGTAGTCCTGACTGAGGATGTGTTTCTGTGTTCTCTGTAGTCCTGACTGAGGATGTGTTTCTGTGTTCTCTGTAGTCCTGACTGAGGATGTGTTACTGTGTTCTCTGTAGTCCTGACTGAGAATGTGTTTCTGTGTTCTCTGTAGTCCTGACTGAGGATGTGTTTCTGTCTCTGTAGTCCTGACTGAGGATGTGTTTCTGTCTCTGTAGTCCTGACTGAGGATGTGTTTCTATGTTCTCTGTAGTCTTGACTGTGGATGTGTTTCTGTGTTCTCTGTAGTCCTGACTGAGGATTTGTTTCTTTGTTCTCTGTAGTTCTGACTGAGGATGTGTTTCTGTCTCTGGAGTCCTGATTGAGGATGTGTTCTCTGTAGTCCTGACTGAGGTGTGTTTCTGTGTTCTCTGTAGTCCTGACTGAGGATTTGTTTCTTTGTTCTCTGTAGTTCTGACTGAGGATGTGTTTCTGTCTCTGTAGTCCTGATTGAGGATGTGTTCTCTGTAGTCCTGACTGAGGTTGTGTTTCTGTGTTCTCTGTAGTCCTGACTGAGGATGTGTTTCTGTGTTCTCTGTAGTCCTGACTGAGGATGTGTTTCTGTGTTCTCTGTAGTCCTGACTGAGGATGTGTTACTGTCTCTCTAGTCCTGACTGAGGATGTGTTTCTGTCTCTGTAGTCCTGACTGAGGATGTGTTTCTGTCTCTGTAGTCCTGACTGAGGATGTGTTTCTGTGTTCTCTGTAGTCCTGACTGAGGATGTGTTTCTGTCTCTGTAGTCCTGATTGAGGATGTGTTCTCTGTAGTCCTGACTGAGGATGTGTTCCTGTCTCTGTAGTCCTGACTGAGGATGTGTTTCTATGTTCTCTGTAGTCCTGACTGAGGATGTGTTTCTGTGTTCTCTGTAGTCCTGACTGAGGATGTGTTTCTGTCTCTGTAGTCCTGACTCAGGATGTGTTACTGTCTCTGTAGTCCTGACGGAGGATGTGTTTCTGTGTTCTCTGTAGTCCTGACTGAGGATGTGTTTCTGTGTTCTCTGTAGTCCTGACTGAGGATGTGTTTCTGTGTTCTCTGTAGTCCTGACTGAGGATGTGTTTCTGTTTTCTCTGTAGTCAAAAATGAGGATGTGTTTCTGTCTCTGTAGTCCTGACTGAGGATGTGTTTCTGTGTTCTCTGCAGTCCTGACTGAGGATTTGTTTCTGTGTTCTCTGTAGTCAAGAATGAGGATGTCTTTCTGTGTCTGTAGTCCTGAATGAGGATGTGTTTCTGTCTCTGTAGTCCTGATTGAGGATGTGTTTCTGTCTCTGTAGTCCTGACTGAGGATGTGTTTCTGTCTCTGTAGTCCTGACTGAGGATGTGTTTCTGTCTCTGTAGTCCTGACTGAGGATGTGTTTCTATGTTCTCTGTAGTCTTGACTGTGGATGTGTTTCTGTCTCTGTAGTCCTGACTGAGGATGTGTTTCTGTCTCTGTAGTCCTGACTGAGGATGTATTTCTGTCTCTGTAGTCCTGACTGAGGATGTGTTTCTGTGTTCTCTGTAGTAATGACTGAGGATTTGTTTCTTTGTTCTCTTTAGTCCTGACTGAGGATGTGTTTCTGTCTCTGTAGTCCTGACTGATGATGTGTTTCTGTCTCTGTAGTCCTGACTGAGGATGTGTTTCTGTCTCTGTAGTCCTGATTGAGGATGTGTTCTCTGTAGTCCTGACTGAGGATGTGTTTCTGTGTTCTCTGTAGTCCTGACTGAGGATGTGTTACTGTCTCTGTAGTCCTGACTGAGGATGTGTTTCTGTCTCTGTAGTCCTGACTGAGGATGTGTTTCTGTCTCTGTAGTCCTGACTGAGGATGTGTTTCTGTGTTCTCTGTAGTCCTGACTGAGGATGTGTTTCTGTCTCTGTAGTCCTGACTGAGGATGTCTTTCTGTGTCTGTAGTCCTGAATGAGGATGTGTTTCTGTCTCTGTAGTCCTGATTGAGGATGTGTTTCTGCCTCTGTAGTCCTGACTGAGGATGTGTTTCTGTCTCTGTAGTCCTGACTGAGGATGTGTTTCTGTCTCTGTAGTCCTGACTGAGGATGTGTTTCTGTGTTCTCTGTAGTCCTGACTGAGGATGTGTTTCTTTGTTCTCTGCAGTCCTGACTGAGGATGTGTTTCTGTGTTCTCTGTAGTCCTGACTGAGGATGTGTTACTGTTACTGTGAGGATGTGTTTCTGTCTCTGTAGTCCTGACTGAGGATGTGTTTCTGTCTCTGTAGTCCTGACTGAGGATGTGTTTCTGTCTCTGTAGTCCTGACTGAGGATGTGTTTCTGTGTTCTCTGTAGTGAGAGGATGTTTTCTGTCTCTGTAGTCCTGATTGAGGATGTGTTCTCTGTAGTCCTGACTGAGGATGTGTTCCTGTCTCTGTAGTCCTGACTGAGGATGTGTTTCTATGTTCTCTGTAGTGCTGACTGAGGATGTGTTTCTGTCTCTGTAGTCCTGACTGAGGATGTGTTTCTGTCTCTGTAGTCCTGACTCGGGATGTGTTACTGTCTCTGTAGTCCTGACTGAGGATGTGTTTCTGTGTTCTCTGTAGTCCTGACTGAGGATGTGTTTCTGTGTTCTCTGTAGTCCTGACTGAGGATGTGTTTCTGTGTTCTCTGTAGTCCTGACTGAGGATGTGTTTCTGTTTTCTGTAGTCCTGACTGAGGATGTGTTTCTGTGTTCTCTGTAGTCAAAAATGAGGATGTGTTTCTGTCTCTGTAGTCCTGACTGAGGATGTGTTTCTGTGTTCTCTGCAGTCCTGACTGAGGATGTGTTTCTGTGTTCTCTGTAGTCAAGAATGAGGATGTGTTTCTGTCTCTGTAGTCCTGACTGAGGATGTGTTTCTGTCTCTGTAGTCCTGACTGAGGATGTGTTTCTGTGTTCTCTGTAGTCCTGACTGAGGATGTATTACTGTGTTCTCTGTAGTCCTGACTGAGGATGTGTTTCGTTCTCTGTAGTCCTGACTGAGGATGTCTTTCTGTGTCTGTAGTCCTGAATGAGGATGTGTTTCTGTCTCTGTAGTCCTGATTGAGGATGTGTTTCTGTGTTCTCTGTAGTCCTGACTGAGGATGTGTTTCTGTGTTCTCTGTAGTCCTGACTGAGGATGTGTTACTGTCTCTGTAGTCCTGACTGAGGATGTGTTCCTGTCTCTGTAGTCCTGACTGAGGATGTGTTTCTGTCTCTGTAGTCCTGACTGAGGATGTGTTTCTGTGTTCTCTGTAGTCCTGACTGAGGATGTGTTTCTGTCTCTGTAGTCCTGATTGAGGATGTGTTCTCTGTAGTCCTGACTGAGGATGTGTTCCTGTCTCTGTAGTCTGAGGATGTGTTTCTATGTTCTCTGTAGTCCTGACTGAGGATGTGTTTCTGTCTCTGTAGTCCTGACTGAGGATGTGTTTCTGTCTCTGTAGTCCTGACTGAGGATGTGTTACTGTCTCTGTAGTCCTGACTAAGGATGTGTTTCTGTGTTCTCTGTAGTCCTGACTGAGGATGTGTTTCTGTGTTCTCTGTAGTCCTGACTGAGGATGTGTTTCTGTGTTCTCTGTAGTCCTGACTGAGGATGTGTTCCTGTCTCTGTAGTCCTGACTGAGGATGTGTTTCTATGTTCTCTGTAGTCCTGACTGAGGATGTGTTTCTGTGTCTGTAGTCCTGAATGAGGATGTGTTTCTATGTTCTCTGTAGTCTTGACTGTGGATGTGTTTCTGTCTCTGTAGTCCTGACTGAGGTTGTGTTTCTGTGTTCTCTGTAGTCCTGACTGAGGATGTGTTTCTGTGTTCTCTGTAGTCCTGACTGAGGATGTGTTTCTGTGTTCTCTGTAGTCCTGACTGAGGATGTGTTTCTGTTTTCTCTGCAGTCCTGACTGAGGATGTGTTTCTGTGTTCTCTGTAGTCAAGAATGAGGATGTGTTTCTGTCTCTGTAGTCCTGACTGAGGATGTGTTTCTGTCTCTGCAGTCCTGACTGAGGATGTGTTTCTGTGTTCTCTGTAGTCAAGAATGAGGATGTGTTTCTGTCTCTGTAGTCCTGACTGAGGATGTGTTTCTGTCTCTGTAGTCCTGACTGAGGATGTGTTTCTGTGTTCTCTGTAGTCCTGACTGAGGATGTGTTACTGTGTTCTCTGTAGTCCTGACTGAGGATGTGTTTCTGTCTCTGTAGTCCTGACTGAGGATGTCTTTCTGTGTCTGTAGTCCTGAATGAGGATGTGTTTCTGTCTCTGTAGTCCTGATTGAGGATGTGTTTCTGTCTCTGTAGTCCTGACTGAGGATGTGTTTCTGTCTCTGTAGTCCTGACTGAGGATGTGTTTCTGTCTCTGTAGTCCTGACTGAGGATGTGTTTCTATGTTCTCTGTAGTCTTGACTGTGGATGTGTTTCTGTCTCTGTAGTCCTGACTGAGGATGTGTTTCTGTGTTCTCTGTAGTCCTGACTGAGGATGTATTTCTGTCTCTGTAGTCCTGACTGAGGATGTGTTTCTGTGTTCTCTGTAGTCCTGACTGAGGATTTGTTTCTTTGTTCTCTGCAGTCCTGACTGAGGATGTGTTTCTGTGTTCTCTGTAGTCCTGACTGAGGATGTGTTACTGTCTCTGTAGTCCTGACTGAGGATGTGTTTCTGTCTCTGTAGTCCTGACTGAGGATGTGTTTCTGTCTCTGTAGTCCTGACTGAGGATGTGTTTCTGTGTTCTCTGTAGTCCTGACTGAGGATGTGTTTCTGTATCTGTAGTCCTGATTGAGGATGTGTTCTCTGTAGTCCTGACTGAGGATGTGTTCCTGTCTCTGTAGTCCTGACTGAGGATGTGTTTCTATGTTCTCTGTAGTCCTGACTGAGGATGTGTTTCTGTCTCTGTAGTCCTGACTGAGGATGTGTTTCTGTCTCTGTAGTCCTGACTCTGTGTTACTGTCTCTGTAGTCCTGACTGAGGATGTGTTTCTGTGTTCTCTGTAGTGCTGACTGAGGATGTGTTTCTGTCTCTGTAGTCCTGACTGAGGATGTGTTTCTGTCTCTGTAGTCCTGACTGAGGATGTGTTTCTGTCTCTGTAGTCCTGACTGAGGATGTGTTTCTGTGTTCTCTGTAGTCCTGACTGAGGATGTGTTTCTGTAGTCCTCTCTGTAGTCCTGACTGAGGATGTGTTCCTGTCTCTGTAGTCCTGACTGAGGATGTGTTTCTCTCTGTAGTCCTGACTGAGGATGTGTTTCTGTCTCTGTAGTCCTGACTGAGGATGTGTTTCTGTCTCTGTAGTCCTGACTCGAGGATGTGTTACTGTCTCTGTAGTCCTGACTGAGGATGTGTTTCTGTGTTCTCTGTAGTGCTGACTGAGGATGTGTTTCTGTCTCTGTAGTCCTGACTGAGGATGTGTTTCTGTGTCCTGACTGACTGGATGTGTTTCTGTCTCTGTAGTCCTGACTGAGGATGTGTTTCTGTGTTCTCTGTAGCCCTGACTGAGGATGTGTTTCTGTGTTCTCTGTAGTCCTGACTGAGGATGTGTTTCTGTGTTCTCTGTAGTCCTGACTGAGGATGTGTTTCTGTTTCTGTAGTCCTGAATGAGGATGTGTTTCTGTGTTCTCTGTAGTGCTGACTAAGGATGTGTTCTCTGTAGTCCTGACTGAGGATGTGTTTCTGTGTTCTCTGTAGTCCTGACTGAGGATGTGTTTCTGTGTTCTCTGTAGTCAAGAATGAGGATGTGTTTCTGTCTCTGTAGTCCTGACTGAGGATGTGTTTCTGTCTCTGTAGTCCTGACTGAGGATGTGTTTCTGTGTTCTCTGTAGTCCTGACTGAGGATGTGTTACTGTGTTCTCTGTAGTCCTGAATGAGGATGTGTTTCTGTCTCTGTAGTCCTGACTGAGGATGTCTTTCTGTGTCTGTAGTCCTGAATGAGGATGTGTTTCTGTCTCTGTAGTCCTGACTGATTGGATGTGTTTCTGCCTCTGTAGTCCTGACTGAGGATGTGTTTCTGTCTCTGTAGTCCTGACTGAGGATGTGTTTCTGTCTCTGTAGTCCTGACTGAGGATGTGTTTCTATGTTCTCTGTAGTCTTGACTGTGGATGTGTTTCTGTCTCTGTAGTCCTGACTGAGGATGTGTTTCTGTCTCTGTAGTCCTGACTGAGGATGTATTTCTGTCTCTGTAGTCCTGACTGAGGATGTGTTTCTGTGTTCTCTGTAGTCCTGACTGAGGATTTGTTTCTTTGTTCTCTGCAGTCCTGACTGAGGATGTGTTTCTGTCTCTGTAGTCCTGACTGATGATGTGTTTCTGTCTCTGTAGTCCTGACTGAGGATGTGTTTCTGTCTCTGTAGTCCTGATTGAGGATGTGTTCTCTGTAGTCCTGACTGAGGTTGTGTTTCTGTGTTCTCTGTAGTCCTGACTGAGGATGTGTTTCTGTCTCTGTAGTCCTGACTGAGGATGTGTTTCTGTCTCTGTAGTCATGACTGAGGATGTGTTTCTGTCTCTGTAGTCCTGACTGATGATGTGTTTCTGTCTCTGTAGTCCTGACTGAGGATGTGTTTCTGTGTTCTCTGTAGTCCTGACTGAGGATGTGTTTCTGTGTTCTCTGTAGTCCTGACTGAGGATGTGTTTCTGTCTCTGTAGTCCTGACTGAGGATGTGTTTCTGTCTCTGTAGTCCTGACTGAGGATGTGTTTCTGTCTCTGTAGTCCTGACTGAGGATGTGTTTCTGTGTTCTCTGTAGTCCTGACTGAGGATGTGTTTCTGTCTCTGTAGTCCTGATTGAGGATGTGTTCTCTGTAGTCCTGACTGAGGATGTGTTCCTGTCTCTGTAGTCCTGACTGAGGATGTGTTTCTATGTTCTCTGTAGTCCTGACTGAGGATGTGTTTCTGTCTCTGTAGTCCTGACTGAGGATGTTTTTCTGTCTCTGTAGTCCTGACTGAGGATGTGTTTCTGTCTCTGTAGTCCTGACTGAGGATGTGTTTCTGTGTTCTCTGTAGTCCTGACTGAGGATGTGTTTCTGTGTTCTCTGTAGTCCTGACTGAGGATGTGTTTCTGTGTTCTCTGTAGTCCTGACTGAGGATGTGTTTCTGTGTTCTCTGTAGTCCTGACTGAGGATGTGTTTCTGTGTTCTCTGTAGTCCTGACTGAGGATGTGTTTCTGTCTCTGTAGTCCTGACTGAGGATGTGTTTCTGTCTCTGTAGTCCTGACTGAGGATGTGTTTCTGTGTTCTCTGTAGTCCTGACTGAGGATGTGTTACTGTGTTCTCTGTAGTCCTGACTGAGGATGTGTTTCTGTGTTCTCTGTAGTCCTGACTGAGGATGTGTTTCTGTCTCTGTAGTTCTGACTGAGGATGTGTTTCTGTCTCTGTAGTCCTGACTGAGGATGTCTTTCTGTGTCTGTAGTCCTGAATGAGGATGTGTTTCTGTCTCTGTAGTCCTGACTGAGGATGTGTTTCTATGTTCTCTGTAGTCCTGACTGAGAATGTGTTTCTGTCTCTGTAGTCCTGACTGAGGATGTTTTTCTGTCTCTGTAGTCCTGACTGGATGTGTTACTGTCTCTGTAGTCCTGACTGAGGATGTGTTTCTGTGTTCTCTGTAGTCCTGACTGAGGATGTGTTTCTGTGTTCTCTGTAGTCCTGACTGAGGATGTGTTTCTGTGTTCTCTGTAGTCCTGACTGAGGATGTGTTTCTGTTTTCTCTGTAGTCCTGACTGAGGATGTGTTTCTGTGTTCTCTGTAGTCCTGACTGAGGATGTGTTACTGTGTTCTCTGTAGTCCTGACTGAGGATGTGTTTCTGTGTTCTCTGTAGTCAAAAATTAGGATGTGTTTCTGTCTCTGTAGTCCTGACTGAGGATGTGTTTCTGTCTCTGTAGTCCTGACTGAGGATGTGTTTCTGTGTTCTCTGTAGTCCTGACTGAGGATGTGTTACTGTGTTCTCTGTAGTCCTGACTGAGGATGTGTTTCTGTGTTCTCTGTAGTCCTGACTGAGGATGTGTTTCTGTCTCTGTAGTCCTGACTGAGGATGCGTTTCTGTCTCTGTAGTCCTGACTGAGGATGTCTTTCGGTGTCTGTAGTCCTGAATGAGGATGTGTTTCTGTCTCTGTAGTCGTGATTGAGGATGTGTTTCTGTTTTCTCTGTAGTTTTGACTGAGGATGTGTTTCTGTGTTCTCTGTAGTCAAAAATGAGGATGTGTTTCTGTCTCTGTAGTCCTGACTGAGGATGTGTTTCTGTGTTCTCTGCAGTCCTGACTGAGGATGTGTTTCTGTGTTCTCTGTAGTCAAGAATGAGGATGTGTTTCTGTCTCTGTAGTCCTGACTGAGGATGTGTTTCTGTCTCTGTAGTCCTGACTGAGGATGTGTTTCTGTGTTCTCTGTAGTCCTGACTGAGGATGTGTTTCTGTCTCTGTAGTCCTGACTGAGGATGTGTTTCTGTCTCTGTAGTCCTGACTGAGGATGTCTTTCTGTGTCTGTAGTCCTGAATGAGGATGTGTTTCTGTCTCTGTAGTCCTGATTGAGGATGTGTTTCTGTCTCTGTAGTCCTGACTGAGGATGTGTTTCTGTCTCTGTAGTCCTGACTGAGGATGTGTTTCTGTCTCTGTAGTCCTGACTGAGGATGTGTTTCTATGTTCTCTGTAGTCCTGACTGAGGATGTATTTCTGTCTCTGTAGTCCTGACTGAGGATGTGTTTCTGTGTTCTCTGTAGTCCTGACTGAGGATTTGTTTCTTTGTTCTCTGCAGTCCTGACTGAGGATGTGTTTCTGTGTTCTCTGTAGACCTGACTGAGGATGTGTTACTGTCTCTGTAGTCCTGACTGAGGATGTGTTTCTGTCTCTGTAGTCCTGACTGAGGATGTGTTTCTGTCTCTGTAGTCCTGACTGAGGATGTGTTTCTGTGTTCTCTGTAGTCCTGACTGAGGATGTGTTTCTGTCTCTGTAGTCCTGATTGAGGATGTGTTCTCTGTAGTCCTGACTGAGGATGTGTTCCTGTCTCTGTAGTCCTGACTGAGGATGTGTTTCTATGTTCTCTGTAGTCCTGACTGAGGATGTGTTTCTGTCTCTGTAGTCCTGACTGAGGATGTGTTTCTGTCTCTGTAGTCCTGACTCAGGATGTGTTACTGTCTCTGTAGTCCTGACTGAGGATGTGTTTCTGTGTTCTCTGTAGTCCTGACTGAGGATGTGTTTCTGTGTTCTCTGTAGTCCTGACTGAGGATGTGTTTCTGTGTTCTCTGTAGTCCTGACTGAGGATGTGTTTCTGTTTTCTCTGTAGTCCTGACTGAGGATGTGTTTCTGTGTTCTCTGTAGTCAAAAATGAGGATGTGTTTCTGTCTCTGTAGTCCTGACTGAGGATGTGTTTCTGTGTTCTCTGCAGTCCTGACTGAGGATGTGTTTCTGTGTTCTCTGTAGTCAAGAATGAGGATGTGTTTCTGTCTCTGTAGTCCTGACTGAGGATGTGTTTCTGTCTCTGTAGTCCTGACTGAGGATGTGTTTCTGTGTTCTCTGTAGTCCTGACTGAGGATGTGTTACTGTGTTCTCTGTAGTCCTGAATGAGGATGTGTTTCTGTCTCTGTAGTCCTGACTGGATGTCTTTCTGTGTCTGAGTCCTGAATGAGGATGTGTTTCTGTCTCTGTAGTCCTGATTGAGGATGTGTTTCTGTCTCTGTAGTCCTGACTGAGGATGTGTTTCTGTCTCTGTAGTCCTGACTGAGGATGTGTTTCTGTCTCTGTAGTCCTGACTGAGGATGTGTTTCTATGTTCTCTGTAGTCTTGACTGTGGATGTGTTTCTGTCTCTGTAGTCCTGACTGAGGATGTGTGTCTGTCTCTGTAGTCTGACTGAGGATGTATTTCTGTCTCTGTAGTCCTGACTGAGGATGTGTTTCTGTGTTCTCTGTAGTCCTGACTGAGGATGTGTTTCATTGTTCTCTGCAGTCCTGACTGAGGATGTGTTTCTGTCTCTGTAGTCCTGACTGATGATGTGTTTCTGTCTCTGTAGTCCTGACTGAGGTTTTGTTTCTGTCTCTGTAGTCCTGATTGAGGATGTGTTCTCTCTAGTCCTGACTGAGGATGTGTTACTGTCTCTGTAGTCCTGACTGAGGATGTGTTTCTGTCTCTGTAGCCCTGACTGAGGATGTGTTTCTTTGTTCTCTGCAGTCCTGACTGAGGATGTGTTTCTGTCTCTGTAGTCCTGACTGAGGATGTGTTTCTGTCTCTGTAGTCCTGACTGAGGATGTGTTCTGTCTCTGTAGTCCTGACTGAGGATGTGTTTCTGTGTTCTCTGTAGTCCTGACTGAGGATGTGTTACTGTCTCTGTAGTCCTGACTGAGGATGTGTTTCTGTCTCTGTAGTCCTGACTGAGGATGTGTTTCTGTCTCTGTAGTCCTGACTGAGGATGTGTTTCTGTGTTCTCTGTAGTCCTGACTGAGGATGTGTTTCTGTCTCTGTAGTCTCTGTAGTCCTGACTGAGGATGTGTTTCTGTCTCTGTAGTCCTGACTGAGGATGTGTTTCTATGTTCTCTGTAGTCCTGACTGAGGATGTGTTTCTGTCTCTGTAGTCCTGACTGAGGATGTTTTTCTGTCTCTGTAGTCCTGACTCAGGATGTGTTACTGTCTCTGTAGTCCTGACTGAGGATGTGTTTCTGTGTTCTCTGTAGTCCTGACTGAGGATGTGTTACTGTGTTCTCTGTAGTCCTGACTGAGGATGTGTTTCTGTGTTCTCTGTAGTCCTGACTGAGGATGTGTTTCTGTTTTCTCTGTAGTCCTGACTGAGGATGTGTTTCTGTGTTCTCTGTAGTCCTGACTGAGGATGTGTTTCTGTGTTCTCTGTAGTCCTGACTGAGGATGTGTTTCTGTGTTCTCTGTAGTCCTGACTGAGGATGTGTTTCTTTGTTCTCTGCAGTCCTGACTGAGGATGTGTTTCTGTCTCTGTAGTCCTGACTGATGATGTGTTTCTGTCTCTGTAGTCCTGACTGAGGTTTTGTTTCTGTCTCTGTAGTCCTGACTGAGGATGTGTTTCTGTCTCTGTAGTCCTGATTGAGGATGTGTTCTCTGTAGTCCTGACTGAGGTTGTGTTTCTGTGTTCTCTGTAGTCCTGACTGAGGATGTGTTTCTGTCTCTGTAGTCCTGACTGAGGATGTGTTTCTGTCTCTGTAGTCCTGACTGAGGATGTGTTTCTGTCTCTGTAGTCCTGACTGAGGATGTGTTTCTGTCTCTGTAGTCCTGACTGAGGATGTGTTTCTGTGTTCTCTGTAGTCCTGACTGAGGATGTGTTTCTGTGTTCTCTGTAGTCCTGACTGAGGATGTGTTTCTGTCTCTGTAGTCCTGACTGAGGATGTGTTTCTGTCTCTGTAGTCCTGACTGAGGATGTGTTACTGTCTCTGTAGTCCTGACTGAGGATGTGTTTCTGTCTCTGTAGTCCTGACTGAGGATGTGTTTCTGTGTTCTCTGTAGTCCTGACTGAGGATGTGTTTCTTTCTTCTCTGCAGTCCTGACTGATGATGTGTTTCTGTCTCTGTAGTCCTGACTGAGGTTTTGTTTCTGTCTCTGTAGTCCTGACTGAGGATGTGTTTCTGTCTCTGTAGTCCTGATTGAGGATGTGTTCTCTGTAGTCCTGACTGAGGATGTGTTTCTGTCTCTGTAGTCCTGACTGAGGATGTGTTTCTGTCTCTGTAGTCCTGACTGAGGATGTGTTACTGTCTCTGTAGTCCTGACTGAGGATGTGTTTCTGTCTCTGTAGTCCTGACTGAGGATGTGTTTCTGTCTCTGTAGTCCTGACTGAGGATGTGTTTCTGTCTCTGTAGTCCTGACTGAGGATGTGTTTCTGTGTTCTCTGTAGTCCTGACTGAGGATGTGTTTCTGTCTCTGTAGTCTGACTGAGGATGTGTTTCTGTCTGTAGTCCTGACTGAGGATGTGTTTCTGTCTCTGTAGTCCTGACTGAGGATGTGTTTCTGTCTCTGTAGTCCTGACTGAGGATGTGTTTCTGTCTCTGTAGTCCTGATTGAGGATGTGTTTCTGTCTCTGTAGTCCTGACTGAGGATGTGTTTCTGTCTCTGTAGTCCTGACTGAGGATGTGTTTCTGTCTCTGTAGTCCTGACTGAGGATGTGTTTCTGTCTCTGTAGTCCTGACTGAGGATGTGTTTTTGTGTTCTCTGTAGTCCTGACTGAGGATGTGTTTCTGTGTTCTCTGTAGTCCTGACTGAGGATGTGTTCTCTGTAGTCCTGACTGAGGATGTGTTTCTGTGTTCTCTGTAGTCCTGACTGAGGATGTGTTTCTGTCTCTGTAGTCCTGACTGAGGATGTGTTTCTGTGTTCTCTGTAGTCCTGACTGAGGATGTGTTTCTGTCTCTGTAGTCCTGATTGAGGATGTGTTCTGTAGTCCTGACTGAGGATGTGTTTCTGTCTCTGTAGTCCTGACTGAGGATGTGTTTCTGTCTCTGTAGTCCTGACTGAGGATGTGTTTCTGTCTCTGTAGTCCTGACTGAGGATGTGTTTCTGTCTCTGTAGTCCTGACTGAGGATGTGTTTCTGTCTCTGTAGTCCTGACTGAGGATGTGTTTCTGTGTTCTCTGTAGTCCTGACTGAGGATGTGTTTCTGTGTTCTCTGTAGTCCTGACTGAGGATGTGTTTCTGTGTTCTCTGTAGTCCTGACTGAGGATGTGTTTCTGTCTCTGTAGTCCTGACTGAGGATGTGTTTCTGTGTTCTCTGTAGTCCTGACTGAGGATGTGTTTCTGTCTCTGTAGTCCTGACTGGGATGTGTTTCTGTCTCTGTAGTCCTGACTGAGGATGTGTTTCTGTGTTCTCTGTAGTCCTGACTGAGGATGTGTTTCTGTGTTCTCTGTAGTCCTGACTGAGGATGTGTTTCTGTCTCTGTAGTCCTGACTGAGGATGTGTTTCTGTCTCTGTAGTCCTGACTGAGGATGTTTCTGTTCTGTAGTCCTGACTGAGGATGTCTCTGTAGTCCTGACTGAGGATGTGTTTCTGTCTCTGTAGTCCTGACTGAGGATGTGTTTCTGTTCTCTGTAGTCCTGACTGAGGATGTGTTTCTGTTCTCTGTAGTCCTGACTGAGGATGTGTTCTGTAGTCCTGACTGAGGATGTGTTTCTGTCTCTGTAGTCCTGACTGAGGATGTGTTTCTGTGTTCTCTGTAGTCCTGACTGAGGATGTGTTTCTGTGTTCTCTGTAGTCCTGACTGAGGATGTGTTTCTGTGTTCTCTGTAGTCCTGACTGAGGATGTGTTTCTGTCTCTGTAGTCCTGACTGAGGATATGTTTCTGTGTTCTCTGTAGTCCTGACTGAGGATGTGTTTCTGTGTTCTCTGTAGTCCTGACTGAGGATGTGTTTCTGTGTTCTCTGTAGTCCTGACTGAGGATGTGTTTCTGTCTCTGTAGTCCTGACTGAGGATGTGTTTCTGTCTCTGTAGTCCTGACTGAGGATGTGTTTCTGTGTTCTCTGAGTCCTGACTGAGGATGTGTTTCTGTGTTCTCTGTAGTCCTGACTGAGGATGTGTTTCTGTGTTCTGTAGTCCTGACTGAGGATGTGTTTCTGTCTCTGTAGTCCTGACTGAGGATGTTTCTGTTTCCTGTGAGGATGTCTTTCTGTCTGTAGTCCTGACTGAGGATGTGTTTCTGTCTCTGTAGTCCTGACTGAGGATGTGTTTCTGTGTTCTCTGTAGTCTGACTGAGGATGTGTTTCTGTGTTCTCTGTAGTCAAGAATGAGGATGTGTTTCTGTGTTCTCTGTAGTCCTGACTGAGGATGTGTTTCTGTGTTTCTCTGTAGTCCTGACTGAGGATGTGTTTCTGTGTTCTCTGTAGTCTGAGGATGTGTTTCTGTCTCTGTAGTCCTGACTGAGGATGTGTTTCTGTCTCTGTAGTCCTGAATGAGGATGTGTTTCTGTCTCTGTAGTCCTGATTGAGGATGTGTTTCTGTCTCTGTAGTCCTGACTGAGGATGTGTTTCTCTCTGTAGTCCTGACTGAGGATGTGTTTCTGTCTCTGTAGTCCTGACTGAGGATGTGTTTCTGTTCTCTGTAGTCCTGACTGAGGATGTGTTTCTGTCTCTGTAGTCCTGACTGAGGATGTGTTTCTGTGTTCTCTGTAGTCCTGACTGAGGATGTGTTTCTTTGTTCTCTGTAGTCCTGACTGAGGATGTGTTTCTGTGTTCTCTGTAGTCCTGACTGAGGATGTGTTACTGTCTCTGTAGTCCTGACTGAGGATGTGTTTCTGTCTCTGTAGTCCTGACTGAGGATGTGTTTCTGTCTCTGTAGTCCTGACTGAGGATGTGTTTCTGTGTTCTCTGTAGTCCTGACTGAGGATGTGTTTCTGTCTCTGTAGTCCTGATTGAGGATGTGTTCTGTAGTCCTGACTGAGGATGTGTTCTGTCTCTGTAGTCCTGACTGAGGATGTGTTTCTATGTTCTCTGTAGTGCTGACTGAGGATGTGTTTCTGTCTCTGTAGTCCTGACTGAGGATGTGTTTCTGTCTCTGTAGTCCTGACTGATGTGTTACTGTCTCTGTAGTCCTGACTGAGGATGTGTTTCTGTGTTCTCTGTAGTCCTGACTGAGGATGTGTTTCTGTGTTCTCTGTAGTCCTGACTGAGGATGTGTTTCTGTGTTCTCTGTAGTCCTGACTGAGGATGTGTTTCTGTTTTCTCTGTAGTCCTGACTGAGGATGTGTTTCTGTGTTCTCTGTAGTCAAAAATGAGGATGTGTTTCTGTCTCTGTAGTCCTGACTGAGGATGTGTTTCTGTGTTCTCTGTTCCTGACTGAGGATGTGTTTCTGTGTTCTCTGTAGTCAAGAATGAGGATGTGTTTCTGTCTCTGTAGTCCTGACTGAGGATGTGTTTCTGTCTCTGTAGTCCTGACTGAGGATGTCTTTCTGTGTCTGTAGTCCTGACTGAGGATGTGTTTCTGTGTTCTCTGTAGTCCTGACTGAGGATGTGTTTCTGTCTCTGTAGTCCTGACTGAGGATGTGTTTCTGTCTCTGTAGTCCTGACTGAGGATGTGTTTCTGTGTTCTCTGTAGTCCTGATTGAGGATGTGTTTCTGTCTCTGTAGTCCTAACAGGGGATGTGTTTCTGTCTCTGTAGTCCTGACTGAGGATGTGTTTCTGTCTCTGTAGTCCTGACTGAGGATGTGTTTCTATGTTCTCTGTAGTCCTGACTGAGGATGTGTTTCTGTCTCTGTAGTCCTGACTGAGGATGTGTTTCTGTGTTCTCTGTAGTCCTGACTGAGGATGTGTTTCTGTGTTCTCTGTAGTCCTGAATGAGGATGTGTTTCTCTGTTCTCTATAGTCCTGACTGAGGATTTGTTTCTGTGTTCTCTGTAGTCCTGACAGAGGATGTGTTTCTGTCTCTGTAGTCCTGACTGAGGATGTGTTTCTGTTTCTGTAGTCCTGACTGAGGATGTGTTTCTGTCTCTGTAGTCCTGATTGAGGATGTGTTCTCTGTAGTCCTGACGGAGGATGTGTTTCTGTCTCTGTAGCCCTGACTGAGGATGTGTTTCTGTCTCTGTAGTCATGACTGAGGATGTGTTTCTGTCTCTGTAGTCCTGACTGAGGATGTGTTTCTGTCTCTGTAGTCCTGACTGAGGATGTGTTTCTGTCTCTGTAGTCCTGACTGAGGATGTGTTTCTGTGTTCTCTGTAGTCCTGACTGAGGATGTGTTTCTGTGTTCTCTGTAGTCCTGACTGAGGATGTGTTTCTGTCTCTGTACTGTCTCTATAGTCCTGACTGAGGATGTGTTTCTGTCTCTGTAGTCCTGACTGAGGATGTGTTTCTGTCTCTGTAGTCCTGACTGAGGATGTGTTTCTGTGTTCTCTGTAGTCCTGACTGAGGATGTGTTTCTGTCTCTGTAGTCCTGATTGAGGATGTGTTCTCTGTAGTCCTGACTGAGGATGTGTTTCTGTCTCTGTAGTCCTGACTGAGGATGTGTTTCTATGTTCTCTGTAGTCCTGACTGAGGATGTGTTTCTGTCTCTGTAGTCCTGACTGAGGATGTGTTTCTGTCTCTGTAGTCCTGACTGAGGATGTGTTTCTGTCTCTGTAGTCCTGACTGAGGATGTGTTTCTGTGTTCTCTGTAGTCCTGACTGAGGATGTGTTTCTGTGTTCTCTGTAGTCCTGACTGAGGATGTGTTTCTGTGTTCTCTGTAGTCCTGACTGAGGATGTGTTTCTGTGTTCTCTGTAGTCCTGACTGAGGATGTGTTTCTGTGTTCTCTGTAGTCCTGACTGAGGATGTGTTTCTGTGTTCTCTGTAGTCCTGACTGAGGATGTGTTTCTGTGTTCTCTGTAGTCCTGACTGAGGATGTGTTTCTGTCTCTGTAGTCCTGACTGAGGATGTGTTTCTGTCTCTGTAGTCCTGACTGAGGATGTGTTTCTGTCTCTGTAGTCCTGACTGAGGATGTGTTTCTGTCTCTGTAGTCCTGACTGAGGATGTGTTTCTGTCTCTGTAGTCCTGATTGAGGATGTGTTTCTGTGTTTCTGTGTTCTCTATAGTCCTGACTGAGGATGTGTTTCTGTCTCTGTAGTCCTGACTGAGGATGTGTTTCTGTCTCTGTAGTCCTGACTGAGGATGTGTTTCTGTCTCTGTAGTCCTGACTGAGGATGTGTTTCTGTCTCTGTAGTCCTGACTGAGGATGTGTTTCTGTGTTCTCTGTAGTCCTGACTGAGGATGTGTTTCTGTGTTCTCTGTAGTCCTGACTGAGGATGTGTTTCTGTCTCTGTAGTCCTGACTGAGGATGTGTTTCTGTCTCTGTAGTCCTGACTGAGGATGTGTTTCTGTCTCTGTAGTCCTGACTGAGGATGTGTTTCTGTCTCTGTAGTCCTGACTGAGGATGTGTTTCTGTGTTCTCTGTAGTCCTGACTGAGGATGTGTTTCTGTCTTCTGTAGTCCTGACTGATGATGTGTTTCTGTCTCTGTAGTCCTGACTGAGGTTTTGTTTCTGTCTCTGTAGTCCTGACTGAGGATGTGTTTCTGTCTCTGTAGTCCTGATGTGTCCTGACTGAGGATGTGTTTCTGTCTCTGTAGTCCTGACTGAGGATGTGTTTCTGTCTCTGTAGTCCTGACTGAGGATGTGTTTCTGTCTCTGTAGTCCTGACTGAGGATGTGTTTCTGTCTCTGTAGTCCTGACTGAGGATGTGTTTCTGTGTTCTCTGTAGTCCTGACTGAGGATGTGTTTCTGTCTCTGTAGTCCTGACTGAGGATGTGTTTCTGTCTCTGTAGTCTGACTGAGGATGTGTTACTGTCTCTGAGTCTGACTGAGATGTGTTTCTGTGTTCTCTGTAGTCCTGACTGAGGATGTGTTTCTGTCTCTGTATGATGTTTGACTGAGGATGTGTTTCTGTCTCTGTAGTCCTGACTGAGGATGTGTTACTGTCTCTGTAGTCCTGACTGAGGATGTGTTTCTGTCTCTGTAGCCCTGACTGAGGATGTGTTTCTGTGTTCTCTGTAGTCCTGAATGAGGATGTGTTTCTGTGTTCTCTGTAATGCTGACTGAGGATGTGTTCTCTGTAGTCCAGACTGAGGATGTGTTTCTGTGTTCTCTGTAGTCCTGACTGAGGATGTGTTTCTGTGTTCTGTCTCTGTAGTCCTGACTGAGGATGTGTTTCTGTGTTCTCTGCAGTCCTGACTGAGGATGTGTTTCTGTGTTCTCTGATGTCAAGAATGAGGATGTGTTTCTGTCTCTGTAGTCCTGACTGAGGATGTGTTTCTGTCTCTGTAGTCCTGACTGAGGATGTGTTTCTGTCTCTGTAGTCCTGACTGAGGATGTTTCTGTCTCTGTAGTCCTGACTGAGGATGTGTTTCTGTGTTCTCTGTAGTCCTGACTGAGGATGTGTTTCTGTCTCTGTAGTCCTGATTGAGGATGTGTTCTGACTGACTGAGGATGTGTTTCTGTCTCTGTAGTCCTGACTGAGGATGTGTTTCTGTGTTCTCTGTAGTCCTGACTGAGGATGTGTTTCTGTCTCTGTAGCCCTGACTGAGGATGTGTTTCTGTCTGACTGAGGATGTGTTTCTGTGTTCTCTGTAGTCCTGACTGAGGATGTGTTTCTGTGTTCTCTGTAGTCCTGACTGAGGATGTGTTTCTGTGTTCTCTGTAGTCAAGAATGAGGATGTGTTTCTGTCTCTGAGTCCTGACTGAGGATGTGTTTCTGTGTTCTCTGTAGTCAAGAATGAGGATGTGTTTCTGTCTCTGTAGTCCTGACTGAGGATGTGTTTCTGTCTCTGTAGTCCTGACTGAGGATGTGTTTCTGTCTCTGTAGTCCTGACTGAGGATGTGTTTCTGTGTTCTCTGTAGTCCTGACTGAGGATGTGTTTCTGTGTTCTCTGTAGTCCTGACTGAGGATGTGTTTCTGTCTCTGTAGTCCTGACTGAGGATGTGTTTCTGTCTCTGTAGTCCTGACTGAGGATGTGTTTCTGTCTCTGTAGTCCTGACTGAGGATGTGTTTCTGTGTTCTCTGTAGTCCTGACTGAGGATGTGTTTCTGTGTTCTCTGTAGTCCTGACTGAGGATGTGTTTCTGTGTTCTCTGTAGTCAAGAATGAGGATGTGTTTCTGTCTCTGTAGTCCTGACTGAGGATGTGTTTCTGTGTTCTCTGTAGTCAAGAATGAGGATGTGTTTCTGTCTCTGTAGTCCTGACTGAGGATGTCTTTCTGTGACTGTAGTCCTGAATGAGGATGTGTTTCTGTCTCTGTAGTCCTGACTGAGGATGTATTTCTGTCTCTGTAGTCCTGACTGAGGATGTGTTTCTGTGTTCTCTGTAGTCCTGACTGAGGATGTGTTTCTTTGTTCTCTGTAGTCCTGACTGAGGATGTGTTTCTGTCTCTGTAGTCCTGACTGATGATGTGTTTCTGTCTCTGTAGTCCTGTGTCTGTCTGTAGTCTGACTGAGGATGTGTTTCTGTCTCTGTAGTCCTGATGAGGATGTGTTCTCTGTAGTCCTGACTGAGGTGTGTGTTTCTGTGTTCTCTGTAGTCCTGACTGAGGATGTGTTTCTGTCTCTGTAGTCCTGACCTGAGAGGATGTGTTTCTGTCTCTGTAGTCCTGACTGAGGATGTGTTTCTGTCTCTGTAGTCCTGACTGAGGATGTGTTTCTGTGTTCTCTGTAGTCCTGACTGAGGATGTGTTTCTGTGTTCTCTGTAGTCCTGACTGAGGATGTGTTTCTGTGTTCTCTGTAGTCCTGACTGAGGATGTGTTTCTGTTCTCTCTGTAGTCCTGACTGAGGATGTGTTTCTGTCTCTGTAGTCCTGACTGAGGTTTGTTTCTGTCTCTGTAGTCCTGACTGAGGATGTGTTTCTGTCTCTGTAGTCCTGACTGAGGATGTGTTTCTGTCCTGACTGAGGATGTGTTTCTGTCTCTGACTGAGGATGTGTTACTGTCTCTGTAGTCCTGACTGAGGATGTGTTTCTGTCTCTGTAGCCCTGACTGAGGATGTGTTTCTGTGTTCTCTGTAGTCCTGAATGAGGATGTGTTTCTGTGTTCTCTGTAATGCTGACTGAGGATGTGTTCTCTGTAGTCCAGACTGAGGATGTGTTTCTGTGTTCTCTGTAGTCCTGACTGAGGATGTGTTTCTGTGTTCTGTCTCTGTAGTCCTGACTGAGGATGTGTTTCTGTGTTCTCTGTAGTCCTGACTGAGGATGTGTTTCTGTCTCTGTAGTCCTGATGAGAGGATGTGTTTCTGTCTCTGTAGTCCTGACTGAGGATGTGTTTCTGTCTCTGTAGTCCTGACTGAGGATGTGTTTCTATGTTCTCTGTAGTCCTGACTGAGGATGTGTTTCTGTCTCTGTAGTCCTGACTGAGGATGTATTTCTGTGTTCTCTGTAGTCCTGATTGAGGATGTGTTTCTGTCTCTGTAGTCCTGACTGAGGATGTGTTTATGTCTCTGTAGTCCTGACTGAGGATGTGTTTCTGTGTTCTCTGTAGTCCTGACTGAGGATGTGTTTCTGTTCTCTGTAGTCCTGACTGAGGATGTGTTTCTGTCTCTGTAGTCCTGACTGAGGATGTGTTTCTGTCTCTGTAGTCCTGACTGAGGATGTGTTTCTGTGTTCTCTGTAGTCCTGACTGAGGATGTGTTTCTGTGTTCTCTGTAGTCCTGACTGAGGATGTGTTTCTGTGTTCTCTGTAGTCCTGAATGAGGATGTGTTTCTGTGTTCTCTGTAGTCCTGACTGAGGATGTGTTTCTGTGTTCTCTGTAGTCAAGAATGAGGATGTGTTTCTGTCTCTGTAGTCCTGACTGAGGATGTGTTTCTGTGTTCTCTGTAGTCCTGAGGATGTGTTTCTGTCTCTGTAGGATGAGGATGTTTTCTGTCTCTGTAGTCCTGACTGAGGATGTGTTTCTGTTCTCTGTAGTCCTGACTGAGGATGTGTTTCTGTCTCTGTAGTCCTGACTGAGGATGTGTTTCTGTCTCTGTAGTCTGACTGTAGTCCTGAGTCCTGAGAGGATGTGTTTCTGTCTCTGTAGTCCTGACTGAGGATGTGTTCTCTGTAGTCCTGACTGAGGATCTGTGTTCTCTGTAGTCCTGACTGAGGATGTGTTTCTGTCTCTGTAGTCCTGACTGAGGATGTGTTGACTGAGGATGTGTTTGTGTCTCTGTAGTCCTGACTGAGGATGTGTTTCTGTCTCTGTAGTCCTGATTGAGGATGTGTTTCTGTCTCTGTAGTCCTGACTGAGGATGTGTTTCTGTGTTCTCTGTAGTCCTGACTGAGGATGTGTTTCTGTCTCTGTAATCCTGACTGAGGATGTGTTACTGTCTCTGTAGTCCTGACTGAGGATGTGTTTCTGTCTCTGTAGTCCTGACTGAGGATGTGTTTCTGTGTTCTCTGTAGTCCTGACTGAGGATGTGTTTCTGTGTTCTCTGTAGTCCTGACTGAGGATGTGTTGCTGTGTTCTCTGTAGTCCTGACTGAGGATGTGTTTCTGTGTTCTCTGTAGTCCTGACTGAGGATGTGTTTCTTTCTTCTCTGCAGTCCTGACTGATGATGTGTTTCTGTCTCTGTAGTCCTGACTGAGTCTGTCTGTAGTCCTGACTGAGGATGTGTTTCTGTCTCTGTAGTCCTGATTGAGGATGTGTTCTCTGTAGTCTTGAGGATGTGTTTCTGTCTCTGTAGTCCTGACTGAGGATGTGTTTCTGTCTCTGTAGTCCTGACTGAGGATGTGTTTCTGTCTCTGTAGTCCTGACTGAGGATGTGTTTCTGTCTCTGTAGGACTGAGGATGTGTTTCTGTGTTCTCTGTAGTCCTGACTGAGGATGTGTTTCTGTCTCTGTAGTCCTGACTGAGGATGTGTTTCTGTGTTCTCTGTAGTCCTGACTGAGGATGTGTTTCTGTGTTCTGTAGTCCTGACTGAGGATGTGTTTCTGTGTTCTCTGCAGTCCTGACTGAGGATGTGTTTCTGTGTTCTCTGTAGTCCTGAATGAGGATGTGTTTCTGTCTCTGTAGTCCTGACTGAGGATGTGTTTCTGTCTCTGTAGTCCTGACTGAGGATGTGTCCTGACTGAGGATGTGTTTCTGTCTCTGTAGTCCTGACTGAGGATGTGTTTCTGTTTCTGTAGTCCTGACTGAGGATGTGTTTCTGTCTCTGTAGTCCTGATTGAGGATGTGTTCTCTGTAGTCCTGACTGAGGATGTGTTTCTGTCTCTGTAGTCCTGACTGAGGATGTGTTTCTGTCTCTGTAGTCCTGACTGAGGATGTGTTTCTGTCTCTGTAGTCCTGACTGAGGATGTGTTTCTGTCTCTGTAGTCCTGACTGAGGATGTGTTTCTGTGTTCTCTGTAGTCCTGAATGAGGATGTGTTTCTGTGTTCTCTGTAATGCTGACTGAGGATGTGTTTCTGTGTTCTCTGTAGTCCTGAATGAGGATGTGTTTCTGTCTCTGTAGTCCTGACTGAGGATGTGTTTCTGTGTTCTGTAGTCCTGACTGAGGATGTGTTTCTGTCTCTGTAGTCCTGACTGAGGATGTGTTTCTGTCTCTGTAGTCTGACTGAGGATGTGTTTCTGTGTTCTCTGTAGTCCTGACTGAGGATGTGTTTCTGTGTTCTCTGTAGTCCTGACTGAGGATGTGTTTCTGTGTTCTCTGTAGTCCTGACTGAGGATGTGTTTCTGTCTCTGTAGTCCTGACTGAGGATGTGTTTCTGTGTTCTCTGTAGTCCTGAATGAGGATGTGTTTCTGTCTCTGTAGTCCTGACTGAGGATGTGTTGTAGTCCTGACTGAGGATGTGTTTCTGTCTCTGTAGTCCTGACTGAGGATGTGTTTCTGTGTTCTCTGTAGTCCTGACTGAGGATGTGTTTCTGTCTCTGTAGTCCTGACTGAGGATGTGTTTCTGTTCTCTGTAGTCCTGACTGAGGATGTGTTTCTGTGTTCTCTGTAGTCCTGTGTGTTTCTGTCTCTGTAGTCCTGACTGAGGATGTGTTTCTGTCTCTGTAGTCCTGACTGAGGATGTGTTTCTGTGTTCTCTGTAGTCCTGACTGAGGATGTGTTTCTGTGTTCTCTGTAGTCCTGACTGAGGATGTGTTTCTGTGTTCTCTGTAGTCCTGAATGAGGATGTGTTTCTGTCTCTGTAGTCCTGACTGAGGATGTGTTTCTGTGTTCTCTGTAGTCCTGACTGAGGATGTGTTTTTCTGTAGTCCTGACTGAGGATGTGTTTCTGTCTCTGTAGTCCTGACTGAGGATGTGTTTCTGTCTCTGTAGTCCTGACTGAGGATGTGTTTCTGTCTCTGTAGTCCTGACTGAGGATGTGTTTCTGTGTTCTCTGTAGTCCTGACTGAGGATGTGTTTCTGTCTCTGTAGTCTGACTGAGGAGTCCTGACTGAGGATGTGTTTCTGTCTCTGTAGTCCTGACTGAGGATGTGTTTCTGTCTCTGTAGTCCTGACTGAGGATGTGTTTCTGTCTCTGTAGTCCTGACTGAGGATGTGTTTCTGTCTCTCTAGTCCTGACTGAGGATGTGTTACTGTCTCTGTAGTCCTGACTGAGGATGTGTTTCTGTCTCTGTAGCCCTGACTGAGGATGTGTTTCTTTGTTCTCTGCAGTCCTGACTGAGGATGTGTTTCTGTCTCTGTAGTCCTGACTGAGGATGTGTTTCTGTCTCTGTAGTCCTGACTGAGGATGTGTTCTGTCTCTGTAGTCCTGACTGAGGATGTGTTTCTGTCTCTGTAGTCCTGACTGAGGATGTGTTTCTGTCTCTGTAGTCCTGACTGAGGATGTGTTTCTGTCTCTGTAGTCCTGACTGAGGATGTGTTTCTGTGTTCTCTGTAGTCCTGACTGAGGATGTGTTTCTGTGTTCTCTGTAGTCCTGACTGAGGATGTGTTCTCTGTAGTCCTGACTGAGGATGTGTTTCTGTGTTCTCTGTAGTCCTGACTGAGGATGTGTTTCTGTGTTCTCTGTAGTCCTGACTGAGGATGTGTTTCTGTGTTCCTGACTGAGGATGTGTTTCTGTGTTCTCTGATGTCAAGAATGAGGATGTGTTTCTGTCTCTGTAGTCCTGACTGAGGATGTGTTTCTGTCTCTGTAGTCCTGACTGAGGATGTGTTTCTGTCTCTGTAGTCCTGACTGAGGATGTGTTTCTGTCTCTGTAGTCCTGACTGAGGATGTGTTTCTGTCTCTGTAGTCCTGACTGAGGATGTGTTTCTGTGTTCTCTGTAGTCCTGACTGAGGATGTGTTTCTGTGTTCTCTGTAGTCCTGACTGAGGATGTGTTTCTGTCTCTGTAGTCCTGATTGAGGATGTGTTCTCTGTAGTCCTGACTGAGGATGTGTTTCTGTGTTCTCTGTAGTCCTGACTGAGGATGTGTTTCTGTCTCTGTAGTCCTGACTGAGGATGTGTTTCTGTCTCTGTAGTCCTGACTGAGGATGTGTTTCTGTGTTCTCTGTAGTCCTGACTGAGGATGTGTTTCTGTGTTCTCTGTAGTCCTGACTGAGGATGTGTTTCTGTGTTCTCTGTAGTCCTGAATGAGGATGTGTTTCTGTCTCTGTAGTCCTGACTGAGGATGTGTTTCTGTGTTCTCTGTAGTCCTGACTGAGGATGTGTTTCTGTCTCTGTAGTCCTGACTGAGGATGTGTTTCTGTCTCTGTAGTCCTGACTGAGGATGTGTTTCTGTCTCTGTAGTCCTGACTGAGGATGTGTTTCTGTCTCTGTAGTCCTGACTGAGGATGTGTTTCTGTGTTCTCTGTAGTCCTGACTGAGGATGTGTTTCTGTGTTCTCTGTAGTCCTGACTGAGGATGTGTTTCTGTGTTCTCTGTAGTCCTGACTGAGGATGTGTTTCTGTGTTCTCTGTAGTCCTGAGGATGTGTTTCTGTTTCTGTCTCTGTAGTCCTGACTGAGGATGTGTTTCTGTAGTCCTGACTGAGGATGTGTTTCTGTCTCTGTAGTCCTGACTGAGGATGTGTTCTGTAGTCCTGACTGAGGATGTGTTTCTGTGTTCTCTGTAGTCCTGACTGAGGATGTGTTTTTTTGTTCTCTGCAGTCCTGACTGAGGATGTGTTTCTGTCTCTGTAGTCCTGACTGAGGATGTGTTTCTGTCTCTGTAGTCCTGACTGAGGTTTTGTTTCTGTCTCTGTAGTCCTGACTGAGGATGTGTTTCTGTCTCTGTAGTCTCTGTGAGTCCTGACTGAGGATGTGTTTCTGTGTTCTCTGTAGTCCTGACTGAGGATGTGTTTCTGTCTCTGTAGTCCTGACTGAGGATGTGTTTCTGTCTTCTGTGTAGTCCTGACTGAGGATGTGTTTCTGTTTCTGTAGTCCTGACTGAGGATGTGTTTCTGTGTCTCTGTAGTCCTGACTGAGGATGTGTTTCTGTGTTCTCTGTAGTCCTGACTGAGGATGTGTTTCTGTCTTCTCTGTAGTCCTGACTGAGGATGTGTTTCTGTCTCTGTAGTCCTGACTGAGGATGTGTTTCTGTCTCTGTAGTCCTGACTGAGGATGTGTTTCTGTCTCTGTGAGTGTCTCTGTAGTCCTGACTGAGGATGTGTTTCTGTCTCTGTAGTCCTGACTGAGGATGTGTTTCTGTCTCTGTAGTCCTGACTGAGGATGTGTTTCTGTCTCTGTAGTCCTGACTGAGGATGTGTTTCTGTGTTCTCTGTAGTCCTGACTGAGGATGTGTTTCTGTGTTCTCTGTAGTCCTGACTGAGGATGTGTTTCTGTCTCTGTAGTCCTGACTGAGGATGTGTTTCTGTCTCTGTAGTCCTGACTGAGGATGTGTTTCTGTGTTCTCTGTAGTCCTGAATGAGGATGTGTTTCTGTGTTCTCTGTAGTCCTGACTGAGGATGTGTTTCTGTGTTCTCTGTAGTCCTGACTGAGGATGTGTTTCTGTGTTCTCTGTAGTCCTGACTGAGGATGTGTTTCTGTCTCTGTAGTCCTGACTGAGGATGTGTTTCTGTCTCTGTAGTCCTGACTGAGGATGTGTTTCTGTCTCTGTAGTCCTGACTGAGGATGTGTTTCTGTCTCTGTAGTCCTGACTGAGGATGTGTTTCTGTGTTCTCTGTAGTCCTGACTGAGGATGTGTTTCTGTCTCTGTAGTCCTGACTGAGGATGTGTTTCTGTCTCTGTAGTCCTGACTGAGGATGTGTTTCTGTGTTCTCTGTAGTCCTGACTGAGGATGTGTTTCTGTGTTCTCTGTAGTCCTGACTGAGGATGTGTTTCTGTGTTCTCTGTAGTCCTGACTGAGGATGTGTTTCTGTCTCTGTAGTCCTGACTGAGGATGTGTTTCTGTCTCTGTAGTCCTGACTGAGGATGTGTTTCTGTCTCTGTAGTCCTGATTGAGGATGTGTTCTCTGTAGTCCTGACTGAGGATGTGTTTCTGTGTTCTCTGTAGCCCTGACTGAGGATGTGTTTCTGTGTTCTCTGTAGTCCTGACTGAGGATGTGTTTCTGTGTTCTCTGTAGTCCTGACTGAGGATGTGTTTCTGTTTCTGTAGTCCTGAATGAGGATGTGTTTCTGTGTTCTCTGTAGTCCTGACTGAGGATGTGTTCTCTGTAGTCCTGACTGAGGATGTGTTTCTGTCTCTGTAGTCCTGACTGAGGATGTGTTTCTGTGTTCTCTGTAGTCCTGACTGAGGATGTGTTTCTGTTCTCTGTCCTGAGTCCTGAGTCCTGACTGATGTGTTTCTGTCTCTGTAGTCCTGACTGAGGATGTGTTTCTGTCTCTGTAGTCCTGACTGAGGATGTGTTTCTGTCTCTGTAGTCCTGACTGAGGATGTGTTTCTGTGTTCTCTGTAGTCCTGAATGAGGATGAGGATGTGTTTCTGTCTCTGTAGCCCTGACTGAGGATGTGTTTCTGTGTTCTCTGTAGTCAAGAATGAGGATGTGTTTCTGTCTCTGTAGTCCTGACTGAGGATGTGTTTCTGTCTTCTCTGCAGTCCTGACTGAGGATGTGTTTCTGTGTTCTCTGATGTCAAGAATGAGGATGTGTTTCTGTCTCTGTAGTCCTGACTGAGGATGTGTTTCTGTCTCTGTAGTCCTGACTGAGGATGTGTTTCTGTCTCTGTAGTCCTGACTGAGGATGTGTTTCTGTGTTCTCTGTAGTCCTGACTGAGGATGTGTTTCTGTGTTCTCTGTAGTCCTGACTGAGGATGTGTTTCTGTCTCTGTAGTCCTGACTGAGGATGTGTTTCTGTCTCTGTAGTCCTGACTGAGGATTTGTTTATGTGTTCTCTGTAGTCCTGACTGAGGATGTGTTTCTGTCTCTGTAGTCCTGACTGAGGATGTGTTTCTGTCTCTGTAGTCCTTACTGATGATGTGTTTCTGTGTTCTCTGTAGTCCTGAGTGAGGTAGTCCTGACTGAGGATGTGTTTCTGTCTCTGTAGTCCTGATTGAGGATGTGTTCTCTGTAGTCCTGACTGAGGATGTGTTTCTGTGTTCTCTGTAGTCCTGACTGAGGATGTGTTTCTGTCTCTGTAGTCCTGACTGAGGATGTGTTTCTGTGTTCTCTGTAGTCCTGACTGAGGATGTGTTTCTGTGTTCTCTGTAGTCCTGACTGAGGATGTGTTTCTGTGTTCTGTAGTCCTGACTGAGGATGTGTTTCTGTGTTCTCTGTAGTCCTGACTGAGGATGTGTTTCTCCTGTAGTCCTGACTGAGGATGTGTTTCTGTCTCTGTAGTCCTGACTGAGGATGTGTTTCTGTCTCTGTAGTCCTGACTGAGGATGTGTTTCTGTTAGTCTGACTGTGTCTCTGTAGTCCTGACTGAGGATGTGTTTCTGTCTCTGTAGTCCTGACTGAGGATGTGTTTCTGTCTCTGTAGTCCTGACTGAGGATGTGTTTCTGTCTCTGTAGTCCTGACTGAGGATGTGTTTCTGTGTTCTCTGTAGTCCTGACTGAGGATGTGTTTCTGTGTTCTCTGTAGTCCTGACTGAGGATGTGTTTCTGTCTCTGTAGTCCTGACTGAGGATGTGTTTCTGTCTCTGTCCTGACTGAGGATGTGTTTCTGTGTTCTCTGTAGTCCTGACTGAGGATGTGTTTCTGTGTTCTGTAGTCCTGACTGAGGATGTGTTTCTGTGTTCTCTGTAGTCCTGACTGAGGATGTGTTTCTGTCTTCTCTGTAGTCCTGACTGAGGATGTGTTTCTGTGTTCTCTGTAGTCCTGACTGAGGATGTGTTTCTGTCTCTGTAGTCTCTGTGTGTCCTGAGTCCTGAGGATGTGTTTCTGTCTCTGTAGTCCTGACTGAGGATGTGTTTCTGTCTCTGTAGTCCTGACTGAGGATGTGTTTCTGTCTCTGTAGTCCTGACTGAGGATGTGTTTCTGTCTCTGACTGAGTCCTGACTGAGGATGTGTTTCTGTGTTCTCTGTAGTCCTGACTGAGGATGTGTTTCTGTGTTCTCTGTAGTCCTGACTGAGGATGTGTTTCTGTGTTCTCTGTAGTCCTGACTGAGGATGTGTTTCTGTCTCTGTAGTCCTGACTGAGGATGTGTTTCTGTCTCTGTAGTCCTGATTGAGGATGTGTTCTCTGTAGTCCTGACTGAGGATGTGTTTCTGTCTCTGTAGTCCTGACTGAGGATGTGTTTCTGTCTCTGTAGTCCTGACTGAGGATGTGTTTCTGTCTCTGTAGTCCTGACTGAGGATGTGTTTCTGTGTTCTCTGTAGTCCTGACTGAGGATGTGTTTCTGTGTTCTCTGTAGTCCTGACTGAGGATGTGTTTCTGTCTCTGTAGTCTGACTGAGGAGTCCTGAGTCCTGAGGAGGATGTGTTTCTGTCTCTGTAGACCTGACTGAGGATGTGTTTCTGTCTCTGTAGTCCTGACTGAGGATGTATTTCTGTCTCTGTAGTCCTGACTGAGGATGTGTTTCTGTGTTCTCTGTAGTCCTGACTGAGGATGTGTTTCTTTGTTCTCTGCAGTCCTGACTGAGGATGTGTTTCTGTCTCTGTAGTCCTGACTGAGGATGTGTTTCTGTGTTCTCTGTAGTCCTGACTGAGGTTTTGTTTCTGTCTCTGTAGTCCTGACTGAGGATGTGTTTCTGTCTCTGTAGTCCTGACTGAGGATGTGTTTCTGTGTTCTCTGTAGTCCTGAATGAGGATGTGTTTCTGTGTTCTCTGTAGTGCTGACTGAGGATGTGTTTCTGTGTTCTCTGTAGTCCTGACTGAGGATGTGTTTCTGTGTTCTCTGTAGTCAAGAATGAGGATGTGTTTCTGTCTCTGTAGTCCTGACTGAGGATGTGTTTCTGTCTTCTCTGCAGTCCTGACTGAGGATGTGTTTCTGTGTTCTCTGATGTCAAGAATGAGGATGTGTTTCTGTCTCTGTAGTCCTGACTGAGGATGTGTTTCTGTCTCTGTAGTCCTGACTGAGGATGTGTTTCTGTCTCTGTAGTCCTGACTGAGGATGTGTTTCTGTGTTCTCTGTAGTCCTGACTGAGGATGTGTTTCTGTGTTCTCTGTAGTCCTGACTGAGGATGTGTTTCTGTCTCTGTAGTCCTGACTGAGGATGTGTTTCTGTCTCTGTAGTCCTGACTGAGGATGTGTTTCTGTCTCTGTAGTCCTGACTGAGGATGTGTTTCTGTCTCTGTAGTCCTGACTGAGGATGTGTTTCTGTCTCTGTAGTCCTGACTGAGGATGTGTTTCTGTCTCTGTAGTCCTGACTGAGGATGTGTTTCTGTCTCTGTAGTCCTGACTGAGGATGTGTTTCTGTAGTCCTGTTCTCTATAGTCCTGACTGAGGATGTGTTTCTGTCTCTGTAGTCCTGACTGAGGATGTGTTTCTGTGTTCTCTGTAGTCCTGACTGAGGATGTGTGTTCTGTCTCTGTAGTCTGTCTGTAGTAGTCCTGACTGAGGATGTGTTTCTGTCTCTGTAGTCCTGACTGAGGATGTGTTTCTCTGTAGTCCTGACTGAGGATGTGTTTCTGTCCTGAGTCCTGACTGAGGATGTGTTTCTGTCTCTGTAGTCCTGACTGAGGATGTGTTTCTGTCTCTGTAGTCCTGACTGAGGATGTGTTTCTGTGTTCTCTGTAGTCCTGACTGAGGATGTGTTTCTGTGTTCTCTGTAGTCCTGACTGAGGATGTGTTTCTGTCTCTGTAGTCCTGACTGAGGATGTGTTTCTGTCTCTGTAGTCCTGACTGAGGATGTGTTTCTGTCTCTGTAGTCCTGACTGAGGATGTGTTTCTGTCTCTGTAGTCCTGACTGAGGATGTGTTTCTGTCTCTGTAGTCCTGACTGAGGATGTGTTTCTGTAGTCCTGACTGAGGATGTGTTTCTGTGTTCTCTGTAGTCCTGACTGAGGATGTGTTTGTCTCTGTAGTCCTGACTGAGGATGTGTTTCTGTGTTCTCTGTAGTCCTGACTGAGGATGTGTTTCTGTGTTCTCTGTAATGCTGACTGAGGATGTGTTCTCTGTAGTCCTGACTGAGGATGTGTTTCTGTGTTCTCTGTAGTCCTGACTGAGGATGTGTTTCTGTCTCTGTAGTCCTGACTGAGGATGTGTTACTGTCTCTGTAGTCCTGACTGAGGATGTGTTTCTGTGTTCTCTGTAGTCCTGACTGAGGATGTGTTTCTGTGTCTGTAGTCCTGAATGAGGATGTGTTTCTGTCTCTGTCTGTAGTCCTGATTGAGGATGTGTTTCTGTCTCTGTAGTCCTGACTGAGGATGTGTTTCTGTCTCTGTAGCCCTGACTGAGGATGTATTTCTGTCTGTAGTCCTGACTGAGGATGTGTTTCTGTCTCTGTAGTCCTGACTGAGGATGTGTTTCTGTGTTCTCTGTAGTCCTGACTGAGGATGTGTTTCTGTGTTCTCTGTAGTCCTGACTGAGGATGTGTTTCTGTGTTTCTGTGTTCTCTATAGTCCTGACTGAGGATGTGTTTCTGTCTCTGTAGTCCTGACTGAGGATGTGTTTCTGTCTCTGTAGTACTGACTGAGGATGTGTTTCTGTTTCTGTAGTCCTGACTGAGGATGTGTTTCTGTCTCTGTAGTCCTGATTGAGGATGTGTTCTCTGTAGTCCTGACTGAGGATGTGTTTCTGTAGTCCTGACTGAGGATGTGTTTCTGTCTCTGTAGTCCTGACTGAGGATGTGTTTCTGTGTTCTCTGTAGTCCTGACTGAGGATGTGTTTCTCTCTGTCCTGACTGAGGATGTGTTTCTGTCTCTGTAGTCCTGACTGAGGATGTGTTTCTGTGTTCTCTGTAGTCCTGACTGAGGATTTGTTTCTGTCTCTGTAGTCCTGACTGAGGATGTGTTTCTGTGTTCTCTGTAGTCCTGACTGAGGATGTGTTTCTGTTTCTGTAGTCCTGAATGAGGATGTGTTTCTGTGTTCTCTGTAGTGCTGACTGAGGATGTGTTCTCTGTAGTCCTGACTGAGGATGTGTTTCTGTGTTCTCTGTAGTCAAGAATGAGGATGTGTTTCTGTCTCTGTAGTCCTGACTGAGGATGTGTTTCTGTCTCTGTAGTCCTGACTGAGGATGTGTTTCTGTGTTCTCTGTAGTCCTGACTGAGGATGTGTTTCTGTCTCTGTAGTCCTGATTGAGGATGTGTTCTCTGTAGTCCTGACTGAGGATGTGTTTCTGTCTCTGTAGTCTGACTAGTCCTGTAGTCCTGAGAGGATGTGTTTCTGTCTCTGTAGTCCTGACTGAGGATGTGTTTCTGTAGTCCTGACTGAGGATGTGTTTCTGTCTCTGTAGTCCTGACTGAGGATGTGTTTCTGTATTCTCTGTAGTCCTGACTGAGGATGTGTTACTGTGTTCTCTGTAGTCCTGACTGAGGATGTGTTTCTGTGTTCTCTGTAGTCCTGACTGAGGATGTGTTTCTGTCTCTGTAGTTCTGACTGAGGATGTGTTTCTGTCTCTGTAGTCCTGACTGAGGATGTCTTTCTGTGTCTGTAGTCCTGAATGAGGATGTGTTTCTGTCTCTGTAGTCCTGATTGAGGATGTGTTTCTGTCTCTGTAGTCCTGACTGAGGATGTGTTTCTGTCTCTGTAGTCCTGACTGAGGATGTATTTCTGTCTCTGTAGTCCTGACTGAGGATGTGTTTCTGTGTTCTCTGTAGTCCTGACTGAGGATGTGTTTCTTTGTTCTCTGCAGTCCTGACTGAGGATGTGTTTCTGTCTCTGTAGTCCTGACTGAGGATGTGTTTCTGTGTTCTCTGTAGTCCTGACTGAGGTGTTTCTGTCTCTGTAGTCCTGACTGAGGATGTGTTTCTGTCTCTGTAGTCCTGACTGAGGATGTGTTTCTGTGTTCTCTGTAGTCCTGACTGAGGATGTGTTTCTGTGTTCTCTGTAGTCCTGACTGAGGATGTGTTTCTGTGTTCTCTGTAGTCCTGACTGAGGATGTGTTTCTGTCTCTGTAGTCCTGACTGAGGATGTGTTTCTGTCTCTGTAGTCCTGACTGAGGATGTGTTTCTGTGTTCTCTGTAGTCCTGACTGAGGATGTGTTTCTGTCTCTGTAGTCCTGACTGAGGATGTGTTTCTGTCTCTGTAGTCCTGACTGAGGATGTGTTTCTGTCTCTGTAGTCCTGACTGAGGATGTGTTTCTGAGTCCTGATGTGTTTCTGTCCTGACTGAGGATGTGTTTCTGTCTCTGTAGACTGAGGATGTGTTTCTGTCTGTAGTCCTGACTGAGGATGTGTTTCTGTGTTCTCTGTAGTCCTGACTGAGGATGTGTTTCTGTCTCTGTAGTCCTGACTGAGGATGTGTTTCTGTCTCTGTAGTCCTGACTGAGGATGTGTTTCTGTCTCTGTTCCTGACTGTGTGTTTCTCTGTAGTCCTGACTGAGGATGTGTTTCTGTCTCTGTAGTCCTGACTGAGGATGTGTTTCTGTGTTCTCTGTAGTCCTGACTGAGGATGTGTTTCTGTGTTCTCTGTAGTCCTGACTGAGGATGTGTTTCCTGAGTCCTGACTGAGGATGTGTTTCTGTGTTCCTGACTGAGGATGTGTTTCTGAGTCTGACTGAGGATGTGTTTCTGTGTTCTCTGTAGTCCTGACTGAGGATGTGTTTCTGTGTTCTCTGTAGTCCTGACTGAGGATGTGTTTCTGTGTTCTCTGTAGTCCTGACTGAGGTGTTTCTGTCTCTGTAGTGACTGAGGATTTCTGTTTCTGTCTCTGTAGCCCTGACTGAGGATGTGTTTCTGTGTTCTCTGTAGTCCTGACTGAGGATGTGTTTCTGTGTTCTCTGTAGTCCTGACTGAGGATGTGTTTCTGTCTCTGTAGTCCTGACTGAGGATTTGTTCATGTGTTCTCTGTAGTCCTGACTGAGGATGTGTTTCTGTCTCTGTAGTCCTGACTGAGGATGTTTTTCTGTGTTCTCTGTAGTCCTGACTGAGGATGTTTTTCTGTGTTCTCTGTAGTCCTGACTGAGGATGTGTTTCTGTCTCTGTAGTCCTGACTGAGGATGTGTTTCTGTCTCTGTAGTCCTGACTGATGATGTGTTTCTGTGTCTGTAGTCCTGACTGAGGATGTGTTTCTGAGTCCTGATGAGGATGTGTTTCTGTCTCTGTAGTCCTGACTGAGGATGTGTTTCTGTGTTCTCTGTAGTCCTGACTGAGGATGTGTTTCTGTGTTCTCTGTAGTCCTGACTGAGGATGTGTTTCTGTAGTAGTCCTGACTGAGGATGTGTTTCTGTGTTCTCTGTAGTCCTGACTGAGGATGTGTTTCTGTCTCTGTAGTCCTGACTGAGGATGTGTTTCTGTCTCTGTAGTCCTGACTGAGGATGTCCTGACTGAGTCCTGATGTGAGGATGTGTTTCTGTCTCTGTAGTCCTGACTGAGGATGTGTTTCTGTGTTCTCTGTAGTCCTGACTGAGGATGTGTTTCTGTCTCTGTAGTCCTGACTGAGGATGTGTTTCTGTCTCTGTAGTCCTGACTGAGGATGTGTTTTTGTGTTCTCTGTAGTCCTGACTGAGGATGTGTTTCTGTGTTCTCTGTAGTCCTGACTGAGGATGTGTTCTCTGTAGTCCTGACTGAGGATGTGTTTCTGTGTTCTCTGTAGTCCTGACTGAGGATGTGTTTCTGTCTCTGTAGTCCTGACTGAGGATGTGTTTCTGTCTCTGTAGTCCTGACTGAGGATGTGTTTCTGTGTTCTCTGTAGTCCTGACTGAGGATGTGTTTCTGTGTTCTCTGTAGTCCTGACTGAGGATGTGTTTCTGTGTTCTCTGTAGTCCTGACTGAGGATGTGTTTCTGTGTTCTCTGTAGTCCTGAATGAGGATGTGTTTCTGTCTCTGTAGTCCTGACTGAGGATGTGTTTCTGTGTTCTCTGTAGTCCTGACTGAGGATGTGTTTCTGTGTTCTCTGTAGTCCTGACTGAGGATGTGTTTCTGTCTCTGTAGTCCTGACTGAGGATGTGTTTCTGTCTCTGTAGTCTCTGTAGTCTGTCTCTGTAGTCCTGATGAGGATGTGTTTCTGTCTCTGTAGTCCTGACTGAGGATGTGTTTCTGTCTCTGTAGTCCTGACTGAGGATGTGTTTCTGTGTAGTCCTGACTGAGGATGTGTTTCTGTCCTGTAGTCCTGACTGAGGATGTGTTTCTGTGTTCTCTGTAGTCCTGACTGAGGATGTGTTTCTGTGTTCTGTAGTCCTGACTGAGGATGTGTTTCTGTGTTCTCTGTAGTCCTGACTGAGGATGTGTTTCTGTCTCTGTAGTCCTGACTGAGGATGTGTTTCTGTCTCTGTAGTCCTGACTGAGGATGTGTTTCTGTTCTGTAGTCCTGACTGAGGATGTGTTTCTGTCTCTGTAGTCCTGACTGAGGATGTGTTTCTGTAGTCCTGACTGAGGATGTGTTTCTGTCCTGAGTCCTGACTGAGGATGTGTTTCTGTGTTCTCTGTAGTCCTGACTGAGGATGTGTTTCTCTGTTCTCTGTAGTCCTGACTGAGGATGTGTTTCTGTCTCTGTAGTCCTGACTGAGGATGTGTTTCTGTGTTCTCTGTAGTCCTGACTGAGGATGTGTTTCTGTGTAGTCCTGTGAGGATGTGTTTCTGTCTCTGTAGTCCTGACTGAGGATGTGTTTCTGTGTTCTCTGTAGTCCTGACTGAGGATGTGTTTCTGTGTTCTCTGTAGTCCTGACTGAGGATGTGTTCTGTGTTCTCTGTAGTCCTGAATGAGGATGTGTTTCTGTCTCTGTAGTCCTGACTGAGGATGTGTTTCTGTCTTCTGTAGTCCTGACTGAGGATGTGTTTCTGTGTTCTCTGTAGTGTTTCTGTCTCTGTAGTCCTGACTGAGGATGTGTTTCTGTCTCTGTAGTCCTGACTGAGGATGTGTTTCTGTCTGTAGTCCTGACTGAGGATGTGTTTCTGTGTTCTCTGTAGTCCTGACTGAGGATGTGTTTCTGTCTCTGTAGTCCTGACTGAGGATGTGTTTCTGTGTAGTCCTGACTGAGGATGTGTTTCTGTCTCTGTAGTCCTGACTGAGGATGTGTTTCTGTCTCTGTAGTCCTGACTGAGGATGTGTTTCTGTTCTCTGTAGTCCTGACTGAGGATGTGTTTCTGTCTGTAGTCCTGACTGAGGATGTGTTTCTCTGTAGTCCTGACTGAGGATGTGTCTCTGTAGTCCTGACTGAGGATGTGTTTCTGTCTCTGTAGTCCTGACTGAGGATGTGTTTCTGTCTCTGTAGTCCTGACTGAGGATGTGTTTGTCTCTGTAGTCCTGACTGAGGATGTGTTTCTGTAGTCCTGACTGAGGATGTGTTTCTGTCTCTGTAGTCCTGACTGAGGATGTGTTTCTGTGTTCTCTGTAGTCCTGACTGAGGATGTGTTTCTGTGTTCTCTGTAGTCCTGAATGAGGATGTGTTTCTGTGTTCTCTATAGTCCTGACTGAGGATGTGTTTCTGTGTTCTCTGTAGTCCTGACTGAGGATGTGTTTCTGTCTCTGTAGTCCTGACTGAGGATGTGTTTCTGTCTCTGTAGTCCTGACTGAGGATGTGTTTCTGTCTCTGTAGTCCTGACTGAGGATGTGTTTCTGTCTCTGTAGTCCTGACTGAGGATGTGTTTCTGTCTCTGTAGTCCTGACTGAGGATGTGTTTCTGTCTCTGTAGTCCTGACTGAGGATGTGTTTCTGTGTTCTCTGTAGTCCTGAATGAGGATGTGTTTCTGTCTCTGTAGTCCTGACTGGGGATGTTTTTCTGTCTCCGTAGCCCTGACTGAGGATGTGTTTCTGTGTTCTCTGTAGTCCTGACTGAGGATGTGTTTCTGTGTTCTCTGTAGTCAAGAATGAGGATGTGTTTCTGTCTCTGTTGTCCTGACTGAGGATGTGTTTCTGTGTTCTCTGTAGTCAAGAATGAGGATGTGTTTCTGTCTCTGTAGTCCTGACTGAGGATGTGTTTCTGTGTTCTCTGCAGTCCTGACTGAGGATGTGTTTCTGTGTTCTCTGTAGTCCTGACTGAGGATGTGTTTCCTGTAGTCCTGAGGGATGTGTTTCTGTCTCTGTAGTCCTGACTGAGGATGTGTTTCTGTCTCTGTAGTCCTGACTGAGGATGTGTTACTGTCTCTGTAGTCCTGACTGAGGATGTGTTTCTGTGTTCTCTGTAGTCCTGACTGAGGATGTGTTTCTGTGTTCTCTGTAGTCCTGATTGAGGATGTGTTCTCTGTAGTCCTGACCGAGGATGTGTTTCTGTCTCTGTAGTCCTGACTGAGGATGTGTTTCTGTCTCTGTAGTCCTGACTGAGGATGTGTTACTGTCTCTGTAGTCCTGACTGAGGATGTGTTTCTGTGTTCTCTGTAGTCCTGACTGAGGATGTGTTTCTGTCTCTGTAGTCCTGACTGAGGATGTGTTTCTGTCTCTGTAGTCCTGACTGAGGATGTGTTTCTGTCTCTGTAGTCCTGACTGTCTCTGTAGTCCTGATTGAGGATGTGTTTCTGTCTCTGTAGTCCTGACTGAGGATGTGTTTCTGTCTCTGTAGTCCTGACTGAGGATGTATTTCTGTCTCTGTAGTCCTGACTGAGGATGTGTTTCTGTGTTCTCTGTAGTCCTGACTGAGGATGTGTTTCTTTGTTCTCTGCAGTCCTGACTGAGGATGTGTTTCTGTCTCTGTAGTCCTGACTGATGATGTGTTTCTGTCTCTGTAGTCCTGACTGAGGTTTTGTTTCTGTCTCTTTAGTCCTGACTGAGGATGTGTTTCTGTCTCTGTAGCCCTGACTGAGGATGTGTTTCTGTGTTCTCTGTAGTCAAGAATGAGGATGTGTTTCTGTCTCTGTAGTCCTGACTGAGGATGTGTTTCTGTCTTCTCTGCAGTCCTGACTGAGGATGTGTTTCTGTGTTCTCTGATGTCAAGAATGAGGATGTGTTTCTGTCTCTGTAGTCCTGACTGAGGATGTGTTTCTGTGTTCTCTGTAGTCCTGACTGAGGATGTGTTTCTGTCTCTGTAGTCCTGACTGAGGATGTGTTTCTGTGTTCTCTGTAGTCCTGACTGAGGATGTGTTTCTGTCCTGTAGTCCTGACTGAGGATGTGTTTCTTCTCTGTAGTCCTGACTGTATGTGTTTCTGAGGATGTTTTCTCTGTAGTCCTGACTGAGGATGTGTTTCTGTCTCTGTAGTCCTGACTGAGGATGTGTTTCTGTCTCTGTAGTCCTGACTGATGATGTGTTTCTGTGTCTGTAGTCCTGACTGAGGATGTGTTTCTGTCTCTGTAGTCCTGATTGAGGATGTGTTCTCTGTAGTCCTGACTGAGGATGTGTTTCTGTGTTCTCTGTAGCCCTGACTGAGGATGTGTTTCTGTGTTCTCTGTAGTCCTGACTGAGGATGTGTTTCTGTGTTCTCTGTAGTCCTGACTGAGGATGTGTTTCTGTCTCTGTAGTCCTGACTGAGGATGTGTTTCTGTCTCTGTAGTCCTGACTGAGGATGTGTTTCTGTCTCTGTAGTCCTGACTGAGGATGTCTTTCTGTGTCTGTAGTCCTGACTGAGGATGTGTTTCTGTGTTCACTGTAGTCCTGACTGAGGATGTGTTTCTGTCTCTGTAGTCCTGACTGAGGATGTGTTTCTGTCTCTGTAGTCCTGACTGAGGATGTGTTTCTGTGTTCTCTGATGTCAAGAATGAGGATGTGTTTCTGTCTCTGTTGTCCTGACTGAGGATGTGTTTCTGTGTTCCCTGTAGTCAAGAATGAGGATGTGTTTCTGTCTCTGTAGTCCTGACTGAGGATGTGTTTCTGTGTTCTCTGCAGTCCTGACTGAGGATGTGTTTCTGTCTCTGTAGTCCTGACTGAGGATGTGTTACTGTCTCTGTAGTCCTGACTGAGGATGTGTTTCTGTGTTCTCTGTAGTCCTGACTGAGGATGTGTTTCTGTGTTCTCTGTAGTCCTGATTGAGGATGTGTTTCTGTAGTCCTGACTCTGTAGTCCTGACTGAGGATGTGTTTCTGTCTCTGTAGTCCTGACTGAGGATGTGTTTCTGTCTCTGTAGTCCTGACTGAGGATGTGTTTCTGTGTTCTCTGTAGTCTGACTGAGGATGTGTTTCTGTCTCTGTAGTCCTGATTGAGGATGTGTTCTCTGTAGTCCTGACGGAGGATGTGTTTCTGTCTCTGTAGCCCTGACTGAGGATGTGTTTCTGTCTCTGTAGTCCTGATTGAGGATGTGTTTCTGTGTTTCTGTGTTCTCTGTAGTCCTGACTGAGGATGTGTTTCTGTCTCTGTAGTCCTGACTGAGGATGTGTTTCTGTCTCTGTAGTCCTGACTGAGGATGTGTTTCTGTCTCTGTAGTCCTGACTGAGGATGTGTTTCTGTCTCTGTAGTCCTGACTGAGGATGTGTTTCTGTCTCTGTAGTCCTGACTGAGGATGTGTTTCTGTCTCTGTAGTCCTGACTGAGGATGTGTTTCTGTCTCTGTAGTCCTGACTGAGGATGTGTTTCTGTCTCTGTAGTCCTGATTGAGGATGTGTTCTCTGTAGTCCTGACTGAGGATGTGTTTCTGTGTTCTCTGTAGTCCTGACTGAGGATGTGTTTCTGTGTTCTCTGTAGTCCTGACTGAGGATGTGTTTCTCTGATGTGTTTCTGTCTCTGTAGTCCTGATTGAGGATGTGTTTCTGTCTCTGTAGTCCTGACTGAGGATGTGTTTCTGTCTCTGTAGTCCTGACTGAGGATGTGTTTCTGTCTCTGTAGTCCTGACTGAGGATGTGTTTCTGTGTTTCTCTGTAGTCCTGACTGAGGATGTGTTTCTGTCTCTGTAGTCCTGACTGAGGATGTGTTTCTGTGCTCTCTGTAGTCCTGAATGAGGATGTGTTTCTGTGTTCTCTATAGTCCTGACTGAGGATTTGTTTCTGTGTTCTCTGTAGTCCTGACTGAGGATGTGTTTCTGTCTCTGTAGTCCTGACTGAGGATGTGTTTCTGTGTTCTCTGTAGTCCTGACTGAGGATGTGTTTCTGTCTCTGTAGTCCTGACTGAGGATGTGTTTCTGTCTCTGTAGTCCTGACTGAGGATGTGTTTCTGACTCTGTAGTCCTGACTGAGGATGTGTTTCTGTGTTCTCTGTAGACATGAGTGAAGATGTGTTTCTGTGTTCTCTGTTGTCCTGAATGAGGATGTGTTTCTGCGTTCTCTGTAGTCTTGAATGAGGATGTGTTTTTTTGTTCTCTGTAGTCCTGACTGAGGATGTGTTTCTGTGTTCTCTGTAGACCTGAGTGAGGATACGTCGGGGGACCACTCCGGTGGGGAGAATGGTGGTGGTAGCGGCAGTGAGAAGGACCAGGACCCTAGCAGCTCCCCCGAGGGCTCCAAGCCTTCCTGCTTCACTCCCGAGCCCCCGGACACCCCAAACCAGGCCGAGGAATGTCGCTACAGCTTCCCCCATCCCCTTCCCAGCCTCCCTCTCCCCCTAGCCTTCCCCAAGACCTGCAGCACCTCTCCAGAGCCCAAGGCAGACAGCCCCACTAAGGGTTACCCCGGTGTTGGGGCAGGGGGGCTGCCAGTGGACCACAGCCTGGTGATTGAGGGCCTGTCTGGGTCAGTCTCCCTTCCCTTCAACCTGCGAGCCAACCGGCCACCCCTGGAGGTGCTGAAGAAGATCTTCCCGTCCCACAAGCCCCCGGTGCTGGAGCTGATCCTGCAGGGGTGTGGAGGGGACCTGGTGGGGGCCATCGAGGTGCTGCTGTCCAGCCAGGCCCAGGAGGCCAGGGGGGGTCACCCCCACCCCGACACCCTGGTCCTTCCCTCTAATAGCCACCTCCTCGATCACCCCCTGGGGTCCTACCACTCTCTGGCCTCCGCCGCTAAGTGGTCTGTGGGCTCTGCTTTCAGGGTGCCTGAGTCTCTGCGCTTCTCGTCTGACTCGTCGTCCGGCCCCCTGGCCCTACACCCCGGGTCTTTCCCCCATCCCCCCCGCTACCCCTTGATGCTGAGGAACTCTCTGACACGCGGCGGCCAGGTCGGACCCTTCTGCAACGACGTGACGCTGTGGAACACCATGACACTGCAGCAGCAGTATCAACTCAGGTCAGCTCAGTACGTCTCTCCTTTCTCCTCCACTGGCGTCTTCCAACGCTCTCCGCTCCTCTCCTCTTCCTCCTCCTCCTCTCCGCTCCTCTCCTCCTCCCGCCCCCAGGAAGAGCACCGTCTCTCCCAGCTGGAGGAGGGCTGCCACCCTACCCCCATCCCCCCCACCCCCGGGGCCAAACAGACCCTCTACACTCATGAGGAGGAGTACGAGGACCGCTCCGACTCCTCCGACTCACGAATTCTCAACTCCTCCACCTGAACCTCCTGAACCACCCAAACCTATGGGTTATATCTCTATACCTGAACCAATGAAACAATGAACCTGTGGGTTATATCTCTATACCTGAACCAATGAAGCAATGAACCTGTGGGTTATATCTCTATACCTGAACCAATGAAACAATGAACCTGTGGGTTATATCTCTATACCTGAACCAATGAAACAATGAACCTGTGGGTTATATCTCTATAACTGAACCAATGAAACAATGAACCTGTGGGTTATATCTCTATACCTGAACCAATGAAACACTGAACCTGTGGGTTATATCTCTATAACTGAACCAATGAAACAATGAACCTGTGGGTTATATCTCTATACCTGAACCAATGGAACAATGAACCTGTGGGTTATATCTCTATACCTGAACCAATGAAACACTGAACCATGCCGCACTGGTTACTTAAGCACCAAAAATGTATTGTGAACGAATCTTTAATGTGAATAATGCAAGAGTGGGTATCAAGACAGGTTGTTGTCTTGAACTGAACTTTGTCACGCAGCCATCGGCCCCCCTACAGGTAATGTAGCTGAATGTTAGGTCGTAACATTATCTCTCTGCAGGTAATGTAGCTGAATGTTAGGTCGTAACATTATCTCTCTGCAGGTAATGTAGCTGAATGTTAGGTCGTAACATTATCTCTCTGCAGGTAATGTAGCTGAATGTTAGGCCGTAACATTATCTCTCTACAGGTAATGTAGCTGAATGTTAGGTCATAACATTATCTCTCTGCAGGTAATGTAGCTGAATACTAGATCGTAACATTATCACATGGATATGACCAAAAAGAATGAATTTAAAATGATGGGATAGATCACATAGATCACGTGTTTGTGAATGTTCATCTCTTTCCAGACACTATGCATGTGAATAATATGTCCTTGATGTTAAGATCTGATGCATGTCAAGATTATTAATAAACATAGGTGATAATAGCAAAACATTGTGTCCTCGTTATTTCCAAAATGATAATATACATTGGTGCAAATTGGTTGCTATACTAAATGAATGGTATACTATAATGTAGTTTAATGTAGAATAACCCACAAGAGTAGGGATCATCAACTAAATTCAGCTGTGGGACGATTTGTACTGGAGCGGATGGTCGGGTGCCGGAACATAATGACAAATCATTTGCAAATTGACTGCAAGAATCCCAAACAGATATGTTAGACTAAAACATCATTATTTGAAAACTTGCTTACATTTGTATACAATCACGTGTCTCTGTACTATGGGTGGGAATACACTTCGGAACAGATTTCTTCAATTAAAATCTCTTGGAGATGATTTGCTGGTGTTTTTACAGTCTTTTATGTCCAACATTGAAAATTCCACTTTTTTAAGGAACTTATCTGTCGGCATGGAAATGTACAGTTGAAGTCGAAAGTTTACATACACTTAGGTTGAAGTCATGAAATCTCATTTTTCATCCACTCCACAAATTTCTTGTTAAACAAGCTATAGTTTTGGCTAGTCGGTTAGGACATCTACTTTGTGCATGACACAGGTAGTTTTTCAAAAAATTGTTTACAGAAGTGTACCTCCACTAAGTTGACTGTGCCTTTAAACAGCTTGGAAAATTCCAGAAAAGTATGTCATGGCTTTCGATAGGCTAATTGTCATCATTTGAGTCAATTGGAGGTGTACCTGTAGATGTATTTCAAGGCCTACCTTCAAACTCAGTGCCTCTTTGCTTTGCATCATGGGAAAATCAAAAGAAATCAGCCAAGACCTCAGAAAAAAATTGTAGACCTCCACAAGTCGGGTTCATCCTTGGGAGCAATTTCCAAATGCCTAAAGGTACCACATTCATCTGTACAAACAATAGTACGCAAGTATAAACACCATGGGAAAACACAGCTGTCATACCGCTCAGGAAGGAGATGCGTTCTGTCTCCTAGAGATGAACGTACTTTGGTGCGAAAAGTGCAAATCAATCCCAGAACAACAGCAAAGGACCTTGGGAAGATGCTGGAGGAAACAGGTACAAAAGTATCTATATCCACAGTAAAAATGAGTCCTATATCGACATAACCTGAAGGCCGCTCCATGGACTTTACAGTGTCCCAGAACTTTTTGGAGTTAGAGCTACAGGATGCAAATTTCTGCCTGAAGAAGCTGGCCTTGGCTTTCCTGACTGACTGCGTGTATTGGTTCCTGACTTCCCTGAACAGTTGCATATCGCGGGGACTATTCGATGCTATTGCAGTCCGCCACAGGATGTTTTTGTGCTGGTCGAGGGCAGTCAGGTCTGGAGTGAACCAAGGACTGTATCTGTTCTTAGTTCTGCCTTTTTTGAATGGAGCATGCTTATCTAAAATGGTGAGTAAGTTACTTTTAAAGAATGACCAGGCATCCTCAACTGACGGGATGAGGTCAATATCCTTCCAGGATACCCGGGCCAGGTTGATTAGAAAGGCCTGCTCGCAGAAGTGTTTTAGGGAGCGTTTGACAGTGATGAGGGGTGGTCGTTTGACTGCGGATCCGTAGCGGATACAGGCGGTGAGGCAGTGATCGCTGAGATCCTGGTTTAAGACATCGGAGGTGTATTTGGAGGGCCAGTTGGTCAGGATGACGTCTATGAGGGTGCCCTTGTTTACAGATTTAGGGTTGTACCTGGTGGGTTCCTTGATGATTTGTGTGAGATTGAGGGCATCTAGCTTAGATTGTAGGACTGGCGGGGTGTTAAGCATATCCCAGTTTAGGTCACCTAACAGAACAAACTCTGAGGCTAGATGGGGGGCGATCAATTCACAAATGGTGTCCAGGGCACAGCTGGGAGCTGAGGGGGGTCGGTAGCAGGTGGCAACAGTGAGAGTCTTATTTCTGGAGAGAGTAATTTTTAAAATGAGTAGTTCGAACTGTTTGGGTATGGACCTGGAAAGTATGACATTACTTTGCAGGCTATCTCTGCAGTAGACTGCAACTCCTCCCCCTTTGAGAGATCTATCTTGACGGAAAATGTTATAGTTGGGTATGGAAATCTCAGAATTTTTGGTGGCCTTCCTAAACCAGGATTCAGACACGGCAAGGACATCAGGGTTAGCAGAGTGTGCTAAAGTAGTGGGTAAAACAAACTCAGGGAGGAGGCTTCTGATGTTGACATGCATGAAACCAAGGCTTTTTCGATCACAGAAGTCAACGAATGAGGGTGCCTGGGGACATGCAGGGCCTGGGTTTACCTCCACATCACCCGCGGAACAGAGGAGGAGTAGTATGAGGGTGCGGCTAAAGGCTATCAAAACTGGCCACCTAGAGTGTTGGGGACAAAGGATAAAAGGAGCAGATTTCTGGGCATGGTAGAATATATTCAGGGCATAATGCGCAAACAGGGGTATGGTGGGGTGTGGGTACAGCGGAGGTAAGCCCAGGCACTGGGTGATGATAAGATAGGTTGTATCTCTGGACATGCTGGTTGTAATGGGTGAGGTCACTGCATGTGTGGGAGGTGGAACAAAGGAGGTATCAGAGGTATGAAGAGTGGAACTAGGGGCTCCATTGTAAACTAAAACAATGCTAACTAACCTGAACAACAGTATACAAGGCATATTGACATTTGAGAGAGACATACAGCGAGGCATACAGTAATCGCAGGTGTTGATTGGGAGAGCTAGCTAAAACAGTAGGTGAGACAACAACAGCTAATCAGCTAGCACAACAACAGCAGGTAAAATTCGCGTTGACTAGGCAGAGGGGTCGGATTAACTACACACAGAGCCTGAGTGCGGCTGGGGCCAACAGATAAAACATAAACAAACAGAATGGAGTACCGTGATTAATGGACAGTCCAGCAGGCATCAGCTATGTAGCCAAGTGATCACAGTGTCCAGCAGGCATCAGCTATGTAGCCAAGTTTACAGCAAGGATCCAGTGGAGTATTGGGCTCTAGCCGTGTATGAGTGGGGTTCGGGTGAACAGCTGAGTAGGCCGGGAAGTGGGCCTCAGGGATAGCTTCAGTACTGCGTGCAAGCTAGCTGTGAAGATCAGAAGTAGTGGTCCAGGGATTACGGCAGGAATCCGGCATTGTTGTGGAGAGACAGTAATCCAGGCAAAAAAAAACTGGCTGGCTGTGCAGAAGGTAAAAGCCGCTAGTAGTGGCTAACAATGACTAAATAGCTTGTAGCTAGTTAGCTGGTTAGCTTCTGGAGGTTCTTGAATGTGTTCTAAAAATAAAAAATAATAGCGATTCCGTATCACATTGGGTGAGGCCGGTTACCGGAAGGTATAATCGAATTAAAAATCGAAAAGAGATTGAAAATAAATATGGGTCCGGTGAGTGGTTGGGCTAGCTGGGGACACGGCAATTCAGACAGTTAGCGGGCCTGTACTAACAGTTAGTAGGCCGGGGCTAAATAAGCTAGCAGTTAGCAGACCGGGGCTAAACAAGCTAGCTGTTAGTAGACCGGGGCAGGCTAGCAGTTAGCAGGCCGAATTAGCAAGCAAGCAGATAGCAAGGGCTAGAATGTTAGCCTTTGGGGGACGTCGCGATGGGGTTAAGTCTGTTTTATGCCTCTTCATGCGGTGACATCGATAGACCGGTCGTGGGTCCGGATATTATAGCCTAGGAGTATGCTTCAGTGGTAGCACAGGAGCTCTGGCCGGGCTAGCTTCCAGCTAAGTGGATGGAAACGCTAGCCAGGAGTAGTCATCCGGGGTTGCGGTTAGCTAGTTGTGAAGATCCAGATGAAAATGTTCCGTTTGCGGTGGGAATCCGGGGATAAAAATAATAGGTCCGTTATGCTCTGGTTAGAGTCGCGTTGTTCGAACTGGCGAGAGCTTTCCGAGCTAAAGGTTAGCTGATGACCGCTAGCAATGGTTTGCTGACTGATAGCTGGTAGTTAGCTGGCTAGCTTCAGTTGAGGGGTTCCAGATCCGAAGTAAATATAAATACTTCAGAAGAAAAAAAAGCAGATCCACGCTACATTGGGTGAGGCGGGTTGTAGGAGAGTATTTAGATGTTGAGGTTTAGCAAAATATTTTAAAAGATATGCGAAGAAAAATATGTAAAAACGATATATACAAGGGACACGACAGGACAAGACGTCTGACTGCTACGCCATCTTGGATTCATGATGTTCTTCTAGAATTAAGATAATGATGTGGTTGATGGCAGATGGTCTTGCTGAATGTTGATAATGATGTAATTGGTGGGAAATTGTCTTCTAGTATGTAGAAAAGTATGTAGTTGATGGGATATTGTCTTCTAGAATCTAGCTAATGATGTAGTTGTTTAGAGATGGTCTTCTAGAAACTTGGTAATGTTGTAATTGTTGCTAATTTGGTTTTCTAGAAAAGGCTAATGATGTTGGTGATGGCAGATCGTCTTCTAGAATCTATGTAATGATGTAGTTGATTTGAGATGGTTTTCTAGAAAATACATAACGATGCAGTTGATGGGAGATGTTCTTCTAGAATCTCTAAATTGATGTAGGTGTTTAGAAATGGTTTCTAGAATCTAGATGATAATGTAGATGATGGAAGATGGTCTTCTAGAATCTAGATAATGATCTAGGTGAAGGGAGATTGTTTTCTAGAATCTAGCTGTTGATGTAGTTGATGGGAAATTATCTAATTTAATCTAGATGTTGATGTAGTTGTTGGGAGATGGTTTTCTAGAAATGGCTAATGATATAGGTAATGGTAGATTGTCTTGTCGAATCCAGGTGATTATGTAGTTGATATCAGATTGTCTTCCTGAAAGTAGATGATGATGTAGTTGACGGCAGATTGTCTTCCTGAATGTAGATAATGACGTAAATGATGGGTGAAGGTCTTCAATCTACAAGGTGGTGTAGCTTTTATTCGTCACGGTGCTGTCCTCGTTCTTCCATCCACTGATCTCGTACTGATGGTTTTGTGATATTATGCTCTCTTGGGGCTGAATGATGGTAATGGTGAATCTGAAAAAAGTTCTCCATCCATTGTCATTCCTTGTTCAGAGGTAGAACACACCTGCATTAGACAACAACAAAAAATATTCAACAAGCAGGACGCACAGGGCGTACTTCAGACACACAACAAGGCCAAAACCCCAGTCATTGGCAAGAGAAAGAGACACAGGTACAGAGGACATTGAGCGGGGTGCCTCCTAAGGATCCGCCGACGTCGAATGGGAAATCTGCCTTTACCGTCAGTACTACTTCCCAACATACAATCATTGGACAATAAAATGTACGATCACAAATATCCTACCAACGGGACATCAAAAACTGTAACATCTTATGTTTCACCGAATCGTGGCTGAATGACGACATGGACATTCAGCTAGCGGGATATACGCTGCACCAGCTAGATAGAACAGCACACTAAGACGAGGGTGGGTGGTATGTGCATATTTGTAAACAACAGCTGGTGCACGAAATCTAAGGAAGTCTCTAGATTTGGCTCAAATGAAGTACAGTATCTAATGATAAGCTGTAGACCACATTATTTGCCAAGAGAGTTTTCATCTACATTTTTCGTGGCTGTTTATTTACCATCACAGACGGATGCTGGCACAAAGACCGCACTCAGTCAGCTGTATAAGGAAATAAGCAAACAGGAAACCGTTCACCCAGAGGCGGCGCTCGTAGTGGCTGGGGTCTTTAATGCAGGGAAACTTAAATCAGTTTTACATCATTTCTATCAGCGTGAAAAATGCGCAAACAGAGGGGGGGGGATTTTAGATCACCTGTACTACGCACACAGAGACATGTACAAAGCTCTCCCTCGCACTCCATTTGGCAAATCTTCCCACAATTATATCCTCCTGATTCCTGCTTACAAGCTAAAATGAAAGCAGGAAGCACAAGTGAATCGGTCTATAAAAAAGTGGTCAGATGAAGCAGATGCTAAACCACAGGACTGTTTTGCTAGCACAGACTGGAATATGTTCTGAGATTCTTCCGATGGCATTGAGGAGTACATCACATCAGTCACTGGCTTTATCAATAAGTGCATTGAGGACGTCGTCCCCACAGTGACTGTACGTACATACCCCAACCAGAAGCCATGGATTACAGGCAACAGTCGCACAGAGCTAAAGGGTAGAGCCGCCTCTTTCAAGATGCGGGACTCTAACCCGAAAGCTTATAAGAAATCCTGCTATGCCCTCCGACGAACCATCAAACAGGCAAAGCGCCAATACAGGACTAAGATTGAATTGTACTACACCGGCTCGTCTTATGTGACAGGGCTTGCAAACTATTACAGACTACAAAGGGAAGCACAGTCGCGAGCTACCCATTGACATGAGCCCACCAGGTGAGCTAAATCACTTCGATACTCGCTTCGAGACATGCAACACTGAGGCATGCATTAGAGCATCAGCTGTTCCGGATGACTGTGTGATCCCCCTCTCCATAGTCGATGTGACTAAAACAGGTCAACATTCACAAGGCCGTGGGGCCAGATGGATTACCAGGACGTGTGCTCTGGACATGTGCTGACCAACTGTCCCTGATTGAGTCTGTAATAACAACCTGTTTCAAGGAGACCACCATAGTCTATGTGTCCAAGAACACTAAGGTATACTGCCTAAATTACTACAGACCCGTAGCAATCACATCCGTAGCCATGAAGTGCTTTGAAAGGCTGGTCATGGCTCCCATTAACACCCTTATCGCAGAAACCCTAGACCCACTCCAATTTGCAGACCGCCCAAACAGATCCACAGATGACGCAATCTCTATTGCACTCCACACTGCCCTTACCCACCTGGACAAAAGGAACACCTATGTGAGAATGCTATTCATTGACTACAGCTCAGTGTTCAACACCATAGTGCCCTCAAAGCTCATCAATAAGCTAAGAATCCCGGGATTGAACACCTCCCTCTGAAACTGGATCCTGGACTTCCTGACAGGCCGCCCCCAGGTGGTGAGAGTAGGCAGCAACACATCCGCCACGCTGAACCTCAACACAGGGGCCCCTAAGGGGTGAGTGCTTAGTCCCCTCCTGTACTCCCTGTTCACCCACGACTGTGTGGTCAGGCACGACTCCAACACCATCATTAAGTTTGCAGATGACACATCAGTGGTAGGCCTGATCACCGACAACGATTAGATAGCCGATAGGGAGGAGGTCAGAGACCTGGCCGGGTGGTGCCAGAATAACAACCTATCCCTCAACGTAACCAGGACTAAGGAGATGACTACAAGAAAAGGAGGACCGAGTACGCCCCCATTCTCATTGATGGGGCTGTAGTGGAGCAGGTTGAGAGCTTCAAGTTCCTTGGTGTCCACATCACCAACAAACCATCATGGTCCAAACACACCAAGACAGTCATGAAGAGGTCACGACAAAATCTCTTCCCCCTCATTAGACTGAAAAGCTTTGGCATGGGTCCTCAGATCCTCATAAGGTTCTACAGCTGCACCATCGAGAGCATCCTGACGGGTTGCATCACTGCCTGGTATGTTAAGTGTGAAAAACCCAGCAGCGCTGTAGTTCTTGACACAAACCGGTGCGCCTGGCACCTACTACCTTACCCCGTTCAAAGGCCGTTTTTATTTCCCATTCACCCTCTGAATGGCACACATAATTAATCCATGTCTCAGTTGTCACTGAAAGAGCAGGTGTTCTTAATGTTTTGTATACTCTGTGTAGATTTTCAGCAGTATATACAGTGGAGGTTAGCATGCTAGGCTAGTAGACCTGAAGCTATAGGTAATAGATTACAGCAGTATATACAGTGGAGGCTAGCACTCTAGGCTAGTAGACCTGAAGCTATAGGTAATAGATTACAGCAGTATATACAGTGGAGGTTAGCACTCTAGGCTAGTAGACCTGAAGCTATAGGTAATAGATTACAGCAGTATATACAGTGGAGGCTAGCACTCTAGGCTAGTAGACCTGAAGCTATTGGTAATAGATTACAGCAGTATATACAGTGGAGGCTAGCATGCTAGGCTAGTAGACCTCAAGCTATAGGTAATAGATTTTTTTGAGAACAAGTTCTCATTTGCAACTGCGACCTGGCCAAGATAAAGCATAGCAGTGTGAGCAGACAACACAGAGTTACACATGGAATAAACAATTAACAAGTCAATAACACAGTAGAAAACAAAGGGGGGAGTCTATATACAATGTGTGCAAAAGGCATGAGGAGGTAGGCGAATAATTACAATTTTGCAGATTAACACTGGAGTGATAAATGATCAGATGGTCATGTACAGGTAGAGATATTGGTGTGCAAAAGAGCAAGTAAATAAATAAAAACAGTATGGGGATGAGGTAGGTGAAAATGGGTGGGCTATTTACCAATAGACTATGTACAGCAGCAGCGATCGGTTAGCTGCTCAGATAGCTGATGTTTGAACTTGGTGAGGGAGATAAAAGTCTCCAACTTCAGCGATTTTTGCAATTCGTTCCAGTCACAGGCAGCAGAGTACTGGAACGAAAGGCGGCCAAATGAGGTGTTGGCTTTAGGGATGATCAGTGAGATACACCTGCTGGAGCGCGTGCTACGGATGGGTGTTGCCATCGTGACCAGTGAACTGAGATGAGGCGGAGCTTTACCTAGCATGGACTTGTAGATGACCTGGAGCCAGTGGGTCTGGCGACGAATATGTAACGAGGGCCAGCCGACCAGAGCATACAGGTCGCAGTGGTGGGTGGTATAAGGTGCTTTAGTGACAAAACGGATGGCACTGTGATAGACTGCATCCAGTTTGCTGAGTAGAGTGTTGGAAGCCATTTTGTAGATGACATCGCCGAAGTCGAGGATCGGAAGGATAGTCAGTTTTACTAGGGTAAGCTTGGCGGCGTGAGTGAAGGAGGCTTTGTTGCGGAATAGAAAGCCGACTCTTGATTTGATTTTCGATTGGAGATGTTTGATATGAGTCTGGAAGGAGAGTTTGCAGTCTAGCCAGACACCTAGGTACTTATAGATGTCCACATATTCAAGGTCGGAACCATCAAGGATGGTGATGCTAGTCGGGCATGCGGGTGCAGGCAGCGATCGGTTGAAAAGCATGCATTTGGTTTTACTAGCATTTAAGAGCAGTTGGAGGCCACGGAAGGAGTGTTGTATGGCATTGAAGCTTGTTTGGAGGTTAGATAGCACAGTGTCCAATGACGGGCCGAAAGTATATAGAATGGTGTCGTCTGCGTAGAGGTGGATCAGGGAATCGCCCGCAGCAAGAGCAACGTCATTGATATATACAGAGAAAAGAGTCGGCCCGAGAATTGAACCCTGTGGCACCCCCATAGAGACTGCCAGAGGACCGGACAGCATGCCCTCCGATTTGACACACTGAACTCTGTCTGCAAAGTAATTGGTGAACCAGGCAAGGCAGTCATCCGAAAAACCGAGGCTACTGAGTCTGCCGATAAGAATATGGTGATTGACAGAGTCGAAAGCCTTGGCAAGGTCAATGAAGATGGCTGCACAGTACTGTCTTTTATCGATGGCGGTTATGATATCGTTTAGTACCTTGAGTGTTGCTGAGGTGCACCCGTGACCGGCTCGGAAACCAGATTGCACAGCGGAGAAGGTACGGTGGGATTCGAGATGGTCAGTGACCTGTTTGTTGACTTGGCTTTAGAAGACCTTAGATAGGCAGGGCAGGATGGATATAGGTCTGTAACAGTTTGGGTCCAGGGTGTCTCCCCCTTTGAAGAGGGGGATGACTGCGGCAGCTTTCCAATCCTTGGGGATCTCAGACGATATGAAAGAGAGGTTGAACAGGCTGGTAATAGGGGTTGCGACAATGGCGGCGGAAAGTTTCAGAAATAGGGGTCCAGATTGTCAAGCCCAGCTGATTTGTACGGGTCCAGGTTTTGCAGCTCTTTCAGAACATCTGCTATCTGGATTTGGGTAAAGGAGAACCTGGAGAGGCTTGGGCGAGGAGCTGCCGGGGGCAGAGCTGTTGGCCGAGGTTGGAGTAGCCAGGCGGAAGGCATGGCCAGCCGTTGAGAAATGCTTATTGAAGTTTTCGATAATCATGGATTTATCGGTGGTGACCGTGTTACCTAGCCTCAGTGCAGTGGGCAGCTGGGAGGAGGTGCTCTTGTTCTCCATGGACTTCACAGTGTCCCAGAACTTTGGAGTTGGAGCTACAGGATGCAAACTTCTGCCTGAAGAAGCTGGCCTTAGCTTTCCTGACTGACTGCGTGTATTGGTTCCGGACTTCCCTGAACAGTTGCATATCCCGGGGACTATTCGATGCTATTGCAGTCCGCCACAGGATGTTTTTGTGCTGGTCGAGGGCAGTCAGGTCTGGGGTGAACCAAGGACTGTATCTGTTCTTAGTTCTGCATTTTTTGAACGGAGCATGCTTATCTAAAATGGTAAGGAAGTTACTTTTAAAGAATGACCAGGCATCCTCAACTGACGGGATGAGGTCAATGTCCTTCCAGGATACCCGGGCCAGGTCGATTAGAAAGGCCTGCTCACAGAAGTGTTTTAGGGAGCGTTTGACAGTGATGAGGGGTGGTCGTTTGACTGCGGCTCCGTAGCGGATACAGGCAATGAGGCAGTGATCGCTGAGATCCTGGTTGAAGACAGCGGAGGTGTATTTGGAGGGCCAGTTGGTCAGGATGACGTCTATGAGGGTGCCCTTGTTTACAGAGTTAGGGTTGTACCTGGTGGGTTCCTTGATGATTTGTGTGAGATTGAGGGCATCTAGCTTAGATTGTAGGACTGGCGGGGTGTTAAGCATATCCCAGTTTAGGTCACCTAACAGAACAAACTCTGAGGCTAGATGGGGGCGATCAATTCACAAATGGTGTCCAGGGCACAGCTGGGAGCTGAGGGGGTCGGTAGCAGGCGGCAACAGTGAGAGACTTATTTCTGGAGAGAGTAATTTTCAAAATTAGTAGTTCGAACTGTTTGGGTATGGACCTGGAAAGTATGACATTACTTTGCAGGCTATCTCTGCAGTAGACTGCAACTCCTCCCCCTTTAGCAGTTCTATCTTGACGGAAGATGTTATAGTTGGGTATGGAAATCTCTGAATTTTTGGTGGCCTTCCTGAGCCAGGATTCAGACACAGCAAGGACATCAGGGTTAGCAGAGTGTGCTAGAGCAGTGAGTAAAAAACAAACTTAGGGAGGAGGCTTCTGATGTTGACATGCATGAAACCAAGGCTTTTTCGATCACAGAAGTCAACAAATGAGGGTGCCTGGGGACATGCAGGGCCTGGGTTTACCTCCACATCACCCGCGGAACAGAGAAGGAGTAGTATGAGGGTGCGGCTAAAGGCTATCAAAACTGGTCGCCTAGAGCGTTGGGGACAGAGAATAAGAGGAGCAGGTTTCTGGGCATGGTAGAATATATTCAGGGCATAGTGCGCAGACAGGGGTATGGTGGGGTGCGGGTACAGCGGGGGTAAGCCCAGGCACTGGGTGATGATGAGAGAGGTTGTGTCTCTGGACATGCTGGTTGTAATGGGTGAGGTCACCGCATGTGTGGGAGGTGGGACAAAGGAGTTATCAGGGGTATGAAGAGTAGAACTAGGGGCTCCATTGTGAACTAGAACAATGATAACTAACCTGAGCAACAGTATACAAGGCATATTGACATTTGAGAGAGACATACAGCGAGGCATACAGTAATCACAGGTGTTGAATTGGGAAAGCTAGCTTAAACAGTAGGTGAGACAACAGCTAATCAGCTAGCACAACAACAGCAGGTAAAATGGCGTTGACTAGGCAACGGGGCCGACAGATAAAACATAAACAAGCAGAATGGAGTACCGTGATTAATGGACAGTCCAGAGTGCATCAGCTATGTAGCCAAGAGATCAGTGTCCAGGGGGCAGCGGTGGATGGGGCAGGGAAGCTGGACTGGCGAGTGTTATCCAGGTTGAAAAAAAAGTTAACAATGACTAAATAGCTTGTAGCTAGTTAGCTGGTTAGCTTCTGGAGGTTCTTGAGTGTGTTCTAAAAATTAAAAATAATAGCGATTCCGTATCACATTGGGTGAGGCAGGTTTCCGGAAAGGTATAAACAGATTAAAAATCAAGAAGAGATAGAAAGTAAATATGGGTCCGGTGAGTGTTTGGGACGCGGCGATTCAGACGGTTAGCAGGCCTGTGCTAACAAGCTAACAGTTCGTAGGCCCGGGCTAGACAAGCTAGCAGTTAGCAGGCCTGTGCTAACAAGCTAACAGTTCGTAGGCCCGGGCTAGACAAGCTAGCAGTTAGCAGGCCTGTGCTAACAAGCTAACAGTTCGTAGGCCCGGGCTAAACAAGGTAGCAGTTAGCGGACCGGGGCTAGACAAGCTAGCAGTTAGCAGGCCGAGTTTAGCAAGCAGGGAGATAGTGAGGGCTAGAGAGTTGGCCTTTAGGGGACGTCGCGATGGGGTGAGTCTGTTTATTCCTCTTCATGCGGTGACATCGATAGACCGGTCGTGGGCCCGGGTATTGTAGCCCAGGAGTATGCTACGGTGGTGGTACAGGTGCGCTGGCCGGGCTAGCTTCACGCTAAGTGGGTGGAAGCGCTAGCCAGGAGTAATCATCCGGGGTTGCGGTTTAGCTAGATAGCTAGTTGTGAAGATCCAGCTGAAATGTTCCGTTTGCGGTGGGAATCCAGGGATGAATCCGGGGATGAAAAAATAAATAGGTCCGTTATGCTCTGGTTAGAGTCGCGTTGTTCGAGCTGGCGAGAGCTTTCCGAGCTAAAGGTTAGCTTAGCTGATGACCGGTTAGCTGAAGACCGCTAGCATAGCTGGTGGTTAGCCGGCTAGCTTCAGTTGAGGGGTTCCGGTTCCGAAGTAAATATAAATACTTTAGGAAAAATAGCTACATTGGGTGAGGCGGGTTGCAGGAGAGTATTTGGAAGCTTAGGTTTAGCAAAATGTTTTTGAAGAAAAATATGTAAAAAACGAAAAATAGACGATATATACAGGGACACGACGAGACAGGACGACTTACTGCTACGCCATCTTGGAATTACAGCAGTATATACAGTGGAGGCTAGCACTCTAGGCTAGTAGACCTGAAGCTATAGGTAATAGATTACAACAGTATGTACAGTGGAGGCTAGCACTCTAGGCTAGTAGACCTAAAGCTATAGGTAATAGATTACAGCAGTATATACAGTGGAGGCTAGCTCTCTAGGCTAGTGGACCTGAAGCTATAGGTAATAGATTACAACAGTATGTACAGTGGAGGCTAGCACTCTAGGCTAGTAGACCTAAAGCTATAGGTAATAGATTACAGCAGTATGTACAGTGGAGGCTAGCACTCTAGGCTAGTAGACCTAAAGCTATAGGTAATAGATTACAGCAGTATATACAGTGGAGGCTAGCACTCTAGGCTAGTAGACCTCAAGCTATAGGTAATAGATTACAACAGTATATACAGTGGAGGTTAGCATGCTAGGCTAGTAGACCTCAAGCTATAGGTAATAGATTACAGCAGTATATACAGTGGAGGCTAGCACTCTAGGCTAGTAGACCTCAAGCTATAGGTAATAGATTGACGCAGTATGTACAGTAGTGGTGATTTATCATTAGGGTTAGTGGCTAGGAGTTAGCATGCTATGTGGCTAACAATGCTAGTATGTCTACAACGGCCATCTTGGTAGAGGCTAGGACTGTAAGATGAAGTGACCGGGTGTTATCACATCACCAGTTGGCCATTTTAGGTGAGTAACAAGAAGGACAAGCTGGTAGCCATCTTATGTTCCATAACAACAATGAAGGGACTACAGGGGGACTTGCCTAGTTAAATAAAGGTTAAATAAAAATGAATATAAATTAAAAACAATACTGGGGTTGTTCAGGGACAGACTGGGGTCTCCAACCACAGACTAGGCCACTGATTATCTGACCAGATCAGCTGACTCTGTTCCCTAGGCAACCTGGTCCCAAACACATAGTTGTGAAGTGGCTTTCTGCGAGGGCAGTAGACTGAGTCAGGGGATGGTAGCATACCTCACAAAGTTTGTGTCTCTTAGTCCCTAGGCCAGAGAGAGGGTTCTGAACAGTAGTCATGGGCAACTATAAGGGTTTTCATTAATCTACGCTCATCTCCCAACAGAGGTCTGTGGATTGAAGTTGTTTATATTGTGGGTTATGGAATAGCAAACATTTCCAATAGTAGTTTCATTGTTTGAAGCCACAATCCTGAGTTTGTGTTTCAGTCCAATTGCACTGGATTTGGTTGAGGGATGGGGCTGGAGAAATGTAACCCTAGACCAAGCAGTGGAGGGAAAAACAAAATCCATGAGAACAGAATGATAGCTTTGAACATACGTTGAAGCTAAAACCTACGTAGGTGTTTTTACAGAGACTCCATTAATGACAAAAACAAACAATTGAGTAAAACAAAACCTTAAATATTGGGTTATGCTGATGTTAGACAGATACTAAGCTCATGAGCCATTTCTCAGTTCTATTCGTCAAGAATCAACGAATACACAATTCACTGAAAATGACCACAGACCAACTACAGCAGGAGATACTGTAGCACAAGGTGTGAAATGGAAACGCTACAGCTCAATGCTGCCTGTAGGTGGTCAGGAGAGGAAACACACTACAGAAATATCAGAGCAGAGTAGTTGGCCTTTGGTTAAATACAGTGGCATTCGGAAAGTATTCAGACCCCTAAAATTGAATAAATAGTCGTCCCCCCACGCTTTACACACAATAGGGCTCCAGAGTGGCGCAGCAGTCTAAGGCACTGCATCTCAGTGCTAGAGGCATCACTACAGACAGAGCCAGATAGGACTATGACATGGACCAGAGCCAGATAGGACTCTGACATGGACCAGAGCCAGGTAGGACTCTGACATGGACCAGAGCCAGATAGGACTCTGACATGGACCAGATCCAGGTAGGACTCTGACATCGACCAGATCCAGGTAGGACTCTGACATGGAGCAGAGCCAGGTAGGACTCTGACATGGACCAGAGCCAGATAGGACTCTGACATGAACCAGATAGGACACTGACATGGACCAGATAGGACTCTGACATGGACCAGAGCCAGGTAGGACTCTGACATGGACCAGATCCAGGTAGGACTCTGGCATGGACCAGAGCCAGAAAGGACTCTGACATGGACCAGAGCCAGGTAGGACTCTGACATGGACCAGAGACAGGTAGGACTCTGACATGGACCAGAGCCAGGTAGGACTCTGACATGGACCAGAGCCAGATAGGACTCTGACATGGACCAGATCCAGGTAGGACTCTGACCATGGACCAGAGCCAGATAGGACTCTGACATGGACCAGAGCCAGGTAGGACTCTGACATGGACCAGAGCCAGGTAGGACTCTGACATGGACCAGAGCCAGGTAGGACTCTGACATGGACCAGAGCCAGGTAGGACTCTGACATGGACCAGATCCAGGTAGGACTCTGACATGGACCAGAGCCAGATAGGACTCTGACATGGACCAGAGCCAGATAGGACTCTGACATGGACCAGAGCCAGGTAGGACTCTGACATGGACCAGAGCCAGGTAGGACTCTGACATGGACCAGATAGGACTCTGACATGGACCAGATAGGACTCTGACATGGACCAGAGCCAGATAGGACTCTGACATGGACCAGATAGGACTCTGACATGGACCAGAGCCAGGTAGGACTCTGACATAGACCAGATAGGGCTCTGACATGGACCAGAGCCAGGACTCTGACCTGGACCAGAGCCAGGTAGGACTCTGACATGGACCAGAGCCAGGTAGGACTCTGACATGGACCAGAGCCAGGTAGGACTCTGACATGGACCAGAGCCAGATAGGACTCTGACATGGACCAGAGCCAGGACCAGTAGGACTCTGACATGGACCAGAGCCAGATAGGACTCTGACATGGACCAGAGCCAGGTAGGACTCTGACATGGACCAGAGCCAGGTAGGACTCTGACATGGACCAGATCCATGGAGCCAGGACTCTGACATGGACCAGAACCAGATAGGACTCTGACATGGACCAGATAGGACTCTGACATGGACCAGAGCCAGGTAGGACTCTGACCTGGACCAGAGCCAGGTAGGACTCTGACATGGACCAGAGCCAGGTAGGACTCTGACATGGACCAGATCCAGGTAGGACTCTGACATGGACCAGATAGGACTCTGACATGGACCAGAGCCAGGTAGGACTCTGACATAGACCATGGACCAGGGCTCTGACATGGACCAGAGCCAGGTAGGACTCTGACATGGACCAGAGCCAGGTAGGACTCTGACATGGACCAGAGCCAGGTAGGACTCTGACATGGACCAGAGCCAGGTAGGACTCTGACATGACATGGACCAGAGCCAGAGGACTCTGAGGACTCTGACATGGACCAGATAGGACTCTGACATGGACCAGAGCCAGGTAGGACTCTGACATGACCAGAGCCAGGGACTCTGACATGGACCAGAGCCAGGTAGGACTCTGACATGGACCAGAGCCAGGTAGGACTCTGACATGGACCAGAGCCAGGACCAGATAGGACTCTGACATGGACCAGATAGGGCTCTGACATGGACCAGAGCCAGGTAGGACTCTGACATGGACCAGGTAGGACTCTGACATGGACCAGGTAGGACTCTGACATGGACCAGATAGGACTCTGACATGGACCAGATAGGACTCTGACATGGACCAGAGCCAGGTAGGACTCTGACATGGACCAGAGCCAGATAGGACTCTGACATGGACCAGATAGGACTCTGACATGGACCAGAGCCAGGTAGGACTCTGACATGGACCAGATAGGGATCTGACATGGACCAGAGCCAGGTAGGACTCTGACATGGACCAGAGCCAGATAGGACTCTGACATGGACCAGATAGGACTCTGACATGGACCAGAGCCAGGTAGGACTCTGACATGGACCAGGTAGGACTCTGACATGGACCAGGTAGGACTCTGACATGGACCAGATAGGACTCTGACATGGACCAGATAGGACTCTGACATGGACCAGAGCCAGGTAGGACTCTGACATGGACCAGAGCCAGGTAGGACTCTGACATGGACCAGAGCCAGGTAGGCATCTGACATGGACCAGAGCCCATGAAAGGACTCTGACATGGACCAGAGCCAAGTAGGACTCTGACATGGACCAGAGCCAGGTAGGACTCTGACATGGACCAGAGCCAGATAGGACTCTGACATGGACCAGAGCCAGGTAGGACTCTGACATGGACCAGATCCAGGTAGGACTCTGACATGGACCAGAGCCAGATAGGACTCTGACATGGACCAGAGCCAGGTAGGACTCTGACATGGACCAGAGTCAGGTAGGACTCTGACATGGACCAGAGCCAGGTCTGAGGACTCTGACATGGACCAGAGCCAGGTAGGACTCTGACATGGACCAGAGCCAGATAGGACTCTGACATGGACCAGATAGGACTCTGACATGGACCAGAGCCAGGTAGGACTCTGACATGGACCAGAGCCAGGTAGGACTCTGACATGGACCAGGTAGGACTCTGACATGGACCAGGTAGGACTCTGACATGGACCAGAGCCAGGTAGGACTCTGACATGGACCAGGTAGGACTCTGACATGGACCAGAGCCAGGTAGGACTCTGACATGGACCAGAGCCAGATAGGACTCTGACATGGACCAGATAGGACTCTGACATGGACCAGAGCCAGGTAGGACTCTGACATAGACCAGATAGGGCTCTGACATGGACCAGAGCCAGGTAGGACTCTGACATGGACCAGGTAGGACTCTGACATGGACCAGGTAGGACTCTGACATGGACCAGATAGGACTCTGACATGGACCAGATAGGACTCTGACATGGACCAGAGCCAGGTAGGACTCTGACATGGACCAGAGCCAGATAGGACTCTGACATGGACCAGATAGGACTCTGACATGGACCAGAGCCAGGTAGGACTCTGACATGGACCAGATAGGGACTCTGACATGGACCAGAGCCAGGTAGGACTCTGACATGGACCAGAGCCAGGTAGGACTCTGACATGGACCAGATAGGACTCTGACATGGACCAGAGCCAGGTAGGACTCTGACATGGACCAGGTAGGACTCTGACATGGACCAGGTAGGACTCTGACATGGACCAGATAGGACTCTGACATGGACCAGATAGGACTCTGACATGGACCAGAGCCAGGTAGGACTCTGACAACATGGACCAGAGCCAGGTAGGACTCTGACATGGACCAGAGCCAGGTAGGCATCTGACATGGACCAGAGCCCGAATGGACCAGACTCTGACATGGACCAGAGCCAAGTAGGACTCTGACATGGACCAGAGCCAGGTAGGACTCTGACATGGACCAGAGCCAGATAGGACTCTGACATGGACCAGAGCCAGGTAGGACTCTGACATGGACCAGATCCAGGTAGGACTCTGACATGGACCAGAGCCAGATAGGACTCTGACATGGACCAGAGCCAGGTAGGACTCTGACATGGACCAGAGTCAGGTAGGACTCTGACATGGACCAGAGCCAGGTAGGACTCTGACATGGACCAGAGCCAGATAGGACTCTGACATGGACCAGAGCCAGATAGGACTCTGACATGGACCAGAGCCAGATAGGACTCTGACATGGACCAGAGCCAGATGGGACTCTGACATGGACCAGAGCCAGGTAGGACTCTGACAAGGACCAGAGCCAGGTAGGACTCTGACATGGACCAGAGCCAGGTAGGACTCTGACATGGACCAGAGCCAGGACCAGAGCCAGGTAGGACTCTGACATGGACCAGAGCCAGGTAGGACTCTGACATGGACCAGAGCCAGGTAGGACTCTGACATGGACCAGACCAGAGCCAGGTAGGACTCTGACATGGACCAGAGCCAGGTAGGACTCTGACATGGACCAGAGCCAGGTAGGACTCTGACATGGACCAGAGCCAGGTAGGACTCTGACATGGACCAGAGCCAGGTAGGACTCTGACATGGACCAGAGCCAGATAGGACTCTGACATGGACCAGAGCCAGATAGGACTCTGACATGGACCAGAGCCAGGACTAGGACTCTGACATGGACCAGAGCCAGGTAGGACTCTGACATGGACCAGAGCCAGGTAGGACTCTGACATGGACCAGAGCCAGGTAGGACTCTGACATGGACCAGAGCCAGGTAGGACTCTGACATGGACCAGAGCCAGGTAGGACTCTGACATGGACCAGGTAGGACTCTGACATGGACCAGAGCCAGTAGGACTCTGACATGGACCAGAGCCAGGTAGGACTCTGACATGGACCAGGTAGGACTCTGACATGGACCAGAGCCAGGTAGGACTCTGACATGGACCAGAGCCAGGTAGGACTCTGACATTGACCAGAGCCAGGTAGGACTCTGACATTGACCAGAGCCAGGTAGCACTCTGACATGGACCAGATAGGACTCTGACATGGACCAGATAGGACTCTGACATGGACCAGATAGGACTCTGACATGGACCAGAGCCAGATAGGACTCTGACATGGACCAGAGCCAGGTAGGACTCTGACATGGACCAGAGCCAGGTAGGACTCTGACATGGACCAGAGCCCCAGAAGGACTCTGACATGGACCAGAGCCAGGTAGGACTCTGACATGGACCAGAGCCAGGTAGGACTCTGACATGGACCAGAGCCAGATAGGACTCTGACATGGACCAGAGCCAGGTAGGACTCTGACATGGACCAGATCCAGGTAGGACTCTGACATGGACCAGAGCCAGATAGGACTCTGACATGGACCAGAGCCAGGTAGGACTCTGACATGGACCAGAGCCAGGTAGGACTCTGACATGGACCAGAGCCAGGTAGGACTCTGACATGGACCAGAGCTCAGACCAGAGCCAGGTAGGACTCTGACATGGACCAGAGCCAGATAGGACTCTGACATGGACCAGAGCCAGGATAGGACTCTGACATGGACCAGAGCCAGGTAGGACTCTGACAAGGACCAGAGCCAGGTAGGACTCTGACATGGACCAGAGCCAGGTAGGACTCTGACATGGACCAGTGCCAGATAGGACTCTGACATGGACCAGTGCCAGATAGGACTCTGACATGGACCAGAGCCAGATAGGACTCTGACATGGACCAGAGCCAGATAGGACTCTGAAATGGACCAGAGCCAGATAGGACTCTGACATGGACCAGAGCCAGGTAGGACTCTGACATGGACCAGATAGGGCTCTGACATGGACCAGAGCCAGGTAGGACTCTGACATGCCAGATAGGACTTTGACATGGACCAGAGCCAGGTAGGACTCTGACATGGACCAGAGCCAGGTAGGACTCTGACATGGACCAGGTAGGACTCTGACATGGACCAGATAGGACTCTGACATGGACCAGAGCCAGGTAGGACTCTGACATGGACCAGGTAGGACTCTGACATGGACCAGAGCCAGGTAGGACTCTGACATGGACCAGATAGGGCTCTGACATGGACCAGAGCCAGGTAGGACTCTGACATTGACCAGAGCCAGGTAGCACTCTGACATGGACCAGATAGGACTCTGACATGGACCAGAGCCAGATAGGACTCTGACATGGACCAGGTAGGACTCTGACATGGACCAGGTAGGACTCTGACATGGACCAGATAGGACTCTGACATGGACCAGAGCCAGGTAGGACTCTGACATGGACCAGATAGGACTCTGACATGTGGACCAGAGCCAGATAGGACTCTGACATGGACCAGAGCCAGGTAGGACTCTGACATGGACCAGGTAGGACTCTGACATGGACCAGATAGGACTCTGACATGGACCAGATAGGACTCTGACATGGACCAGAGCCAGATAGGACTCTGACATGGACCAGATAGGGATCTGACATGGACCAGAGCCAGGTAGGACTCTGACATGGACCAGATAGGACTCTGACATGGACCAGGTAGGACTCTGACATGGACCAGATAGGACTCTGACATGGACCAGATAGGACTCTGACATGGACCAGATAGGGCTCTGACATGGACCAGAGCCAGGTAGGACTCTGACATGGACCAGAGCCAGGTAGGACTCTGACATGGACCAGAGCCAGGTAGGACTCTGACATGGACCAGGTAGGACTCTGACATGGACCAGAGCCAGGTAGGACTCTGACATGGACCAGAGCCAGATAGGACTCTGACATGGACCAGAGCCAGGTAGGACTCTGACATGGACCAGGTAGGACTCTGACATGGACCAGATAGGACTCTGACATGGACCAGATAGGACTCTGACATGGACCAGAGCCAGATAGGACTCTGACATGGACCAGATAGGACTCTGACATGGACCAGAGCCAGATAGGACTCTGACATGGACCAGAGCCAGGTAGGACTCTGACATGGACCAGGTATGACTCTGACATGGACCAGATAGGACTCTGACATGGACCAGATAGGACTCTGACATGGACCAGAGCCAGATAGGACTCTGACATGGACCAGATAGGACTCTGACATGGACCAGAGCCAGGTAGGACTCTGACATGGACCAGATAGGGATCTGACATGGACCAGAGCCAGGTAGGACTCTGACATGGACCAGATAGGACTCTGACATGGACCAGATAGGACTCTGACATGGATCAGAGCCAGATAGGACTCTGACATGGACCAGATAGGACTCTGACATGGACCAGAGCCAGGTAGGACTCTGACATGGACCAGATAGGGATCTGACATGGACCAGAGCCAGGTAGGACTCTGACATGAACCAGATAGGACTCTGACATGGACCAGATAGGGATCTGACATGGACCAGAGCCAGGTAGGACTCTGACATGGACCAGTGCCAGGTAGGACTCTGACATGGACCAGGTAGGACTCTGACATGGACCAGATAGGACTCTGACATGGACCAGATAGGACTCTGACATGGACCAGATAGGGCTCTGACATGGACCAGATAGGACTCTGACATGGACCAGAGCCAGGTAGGACTCTGACATGGACCAGAGCCAGGTAGGACTCTGACATGGACCAGGTAGGACTCTGACATGGACCAGAGACAGATAGGACTCTGACATGGACCAGAGCCAGGTAGGACTCTGACATGGACCAGATAGGACTCTGACATGGACCAGAGCCAGATAGGACTCTGACATGGACCAGAGTCAGGTAGGACTCCTTGCATGACTCTGGGCTCTGGCTTTGACCGCCAAACATTTGAATGTGAGGCTTCCTTTACAAAGTCACACATTTTTCACTAACATGTCATTTGACCAATCAGCTCTAAAAACATATGATGTGAGAAGATCTTATGTGATTGGTCAAAAGATCAGAATTGGGCTGCCTGTGTAAACATGTGTTTGTGTCTTTGTGGTGTGTGTGTGTGTGTGTGCATGTGTAGGTTTTAATGCCCACATCATATGGAGACAAATGATGTGTGGTTTATTGTTTAGCATAGTGCACGTGTTGCCCATCCACTGGGCTTCTTCAGAAGTTAATTAACGTACCAGGGCTATAGAGAGAGAGCCGTGATCCCAGCGTTCCCCTCTGTCTATACACCTATCAGGTTACCATTTAACAGTCTACTCACTGCCATCAAACAACAGGGCACTTACAAACTGATCTTTTTTTCTCAATCACAAATGGTTTACTGCTAACTGACTAATTGAAGAATATTGCATTATTATATGAAAGGAGCAGAATCATGATCAAATGGAATGTAAACAGATTTTTTTAGGGTGTTGTCTATTTAGGTTTGTATTTTCATATTATGTTAATCAATGTTTTCTAATTGGTTAGTAGAATTGTCCAACTGTCCATGATGATGGATAAGCTAAACCTGTTTCATGTATCAAAGGCTGCATTCACACAGGCAGCACAATTCAGATATATTTATTTATTCACCAATTTGTCTTTTGACAAATCAGATCAGATCTGAAAAATATCTGAAAAATATCAGAAATGGCTGTGTAATTCATACCGTATAAATATAATTCATATAGATTTTGTATAGATCTTCTTATTCTTATAGGCCTAGGCTATTAGGCTACCAACACATGAAGTGGAATGCCAGCTTGGTTGCCCAATGAAAACCTCTGATCTGGAAAATGATCTCACCACTTCAATAGTTGGAATAACATAAATACTATGTATCATTATTGGATGTAATAGAGAAGCCTGGAAGACAGTACATTTCCTGTTGGGAGCGAATAGGTTTATATCAGACCTCTGTGTAGACACCTGATGGTCATATTGGATCCTATAATCTGTTTGGAAGACACAGTGACCAGCTACATCAAAGCATTCCAGCTGAGTAACAGGGACAGCTCAAGACCCCTTTCAGGAACGCAGTCCGGGTCTCAACTTACTATTGAGAGTAAGAGTAGTAAAATACACTAGGTGCAATTTCTAAATTTGGTTGTGCATCTTGCTGATAATAAGCAATGTCAATTTTTTGAATTGTAGTTGTCTAGTCAGTTGTATAAACTGCGTGCCCTCCAGGACCCCCCCCCATTGACTGTGTTGTTAGTCGTTCTCACTCAGATATCATATTAACATGGCAGAAGTCATGGCAACATGTGGAGCATTTTAGGAATGTAGCGTTAAATGCCCCCACCAGAGGGCAGTGCCGCCCCTGTATCTACCTAATTCCTGTCCTGTAGCAGACATTCTCGTTTAGATTCCACCCCCGAAGACTGACGCAGGCTGCTAATACATATTCAGGATTTGGAGGTGGGAACGTTGTGGTGATTTCCACGTGGAGTGGAGGAAATAACAAGTAGAGCACTGACAGCTTTCAGTGTAGATGGCTAGCATGCTAACCTTATCCAGCTAACTAATGTTATCTGTTGTTGCTACACCGTATTCAAAAGATTAGCCAGCTGGCTAGGCTATGCACTCTGAGAAAAAAACATTCCTTATAGAACCAAAAAGGTTTGTAACGCCTGGTTCATATATGCAACCCCTAAAGGTTCAATATACTGTACTGTAGAACCCTTTTACAGGGTTCTTAGATCAGAACCCTAGAGGTTCTTCTTTACTGAAACAAAATGGTTCCTTAAAAGAACCCTGCATGGTGCTATTTATGAATTACGGCAACTACTATTAAATAGTCATATTTTTGCTATAATTTAATTAATCAATTCATGGATTAAAGAATACCAGCAAAGTTTGTAGAATTTATTGTCATTAGTTGTGTAATAAATGATTTAGTTTTGAATGGTCCGTATGGCTGGTTTTAATGAGAATGTTTATGGTCGCCAAAAGGCTCCTGTCAGAGAGACTTCAGGCAGGTCAATCACCAGAGGACATGGACGTTATAGCATGTAGTTATATGGAGACTTCAGGCAGGTCAATCACCAGAGGACATGGACGTTATAGCATGTAGTTATATGGAGACTTCAGGCAGGTCAATCATCAGAGGACATGGACGTTATATGGTTTTCGGAACAAAGGAAATCAAATCAAATCAACAAATCCACAATGAACAAAAGCCAGCTTCAATTATCCTAGCTTACACAGCTCAATAATACAAATTGACCATATAACTCTACCCCAAAAGTGCTAAGAATGGCAATGCTGAAATAGCATAAATTTGGTCAATATGCCGACGGCTGAATGCTACAACAATATAACAGGTCACTTTACTCTACCCCAAAGGGTAAGTAGCAGTACTTGAATGGCAGTATGAACTGAAATGGACAATAAATGCGAAGGCTAAGTAGTAATAGGCAAACGATAGGGCAGTAAAACATCAAAGGAAAGTTCAAACACCATCTGAAAGTAAGAAACTACAGCACAAATCAAAGAACACATTTACACTTTACATCAGATAATAACTCACTTTTGGTTCATTTTTTTATGTGGCATACTGCTGGACCTCAGCTGATGGCTCTTCTTCTTCTATGGTGTATTGGCAATTGCACAATTGAATGTGCATCCCACCAAAATCAAATCTAATCTAATTGTATTTGTCACATGCACCGAATACATCAGGTGTAGACCTTACAGTGTAATGCTTACTTACAAGCCCTTAACCAAACATGCTTTAAGAAGTTAAGAAGAAAAACATGTTAAGTAAAAAATAGATAAGTAAAAACATAAATACAAAAATAATATAATATTTTTGGGTAAATAGAAGTAACAAATAATTAAACAGCAGCAGTAAAATAGCAATATCAATAGCGAGGCTATATACAGGGGGTACCAGTACAGAGTCAATGTGGAGGCTATATACAGGGGGTACCAGTACAGAGTCAATGTGGAGACTATATAAAGGGGGTACCAGTACAGAGTCAATGTGGAGACTATATAAAGGGGGAGTACCAGTACAGAGTCAATGTGGAGGCTATATACAGGGGGTACCAGTACAGAGTCAATGTGGAGACTATATACAGGGGTACCAGTACAGAGTCAATGTGGAGGCTATATACAGGGGGTACCAGTACAGAGTCAATGTGGAGACTATATACAGGGGGAGGCTACCAGTACAGAGTCAATGTGGAGACTATACACAGGGGGAACCAGTACAGAGTCAATGTGGAGGCTATATACAGGGGGTACCAGTACAGAGTCAATGTGGAGACTATATACAGGGGGTACCAGTACAGAGTCAATGTGGAGGCTATATACAGGGGGTACCGGTACAGAGTCAATGTGGAGGCTATATACAGGGGGTACCAGTACAGAGTCAATGTGGAGACTATATACAGGGTGTTACGGTACAGTCAATGTGAAGGCTATATACAGGGGGTACCGGTACAGAGAGTCAATGTGGAGGCTATATACAGGGGGTACCAGTACAGAGTCAATGTGGAGGCTATATACAGGGGGTACAGAGTCAATGTGGAGGCTATATACAGGTACAGAGTCAATGTGGAGGCTATATACAGGGGGTACCGGTACAGAGTCAATGTGGAGGCTATATACAAGGGGTACTGGTACAGAGTCAATGTGGAGGCTATATACAGGGGGTACCGGTACAGAGTCAATGTGGAGGCTATATACAAGGGGTACTGGTACAGAGTCAATGTGGAGGCTATATACAGGGGGTACCGGTACAGAGTCAATGTGGAGGCTATATACAGGGGGGTACAGAGTACCAGTACAGAGTCAATGTGGAGGCTATATACAGGGGTACCGGTACAGAGTCAATGTGAAGGCTATATACAGGGGGTACCAGTACAGAGTCAATGTGGAGGCTATATACAGGGGTACCGGTCCAGAGTCAATGTGAAGGCTATATACAGGGGGTACTGGTACAGAGTCAATGTGGAGGCTATATACAGGGGGTACAGAGTATGATATATACAGGGGTGTTACAGAGTCCAGTACAGAGTCAATGTGGAGACTATATACAGGGGGTACCAGTACAGAGTCAATGTGGAGACTATACACAGGGGGAACCAGTACAGAGTCAATGTGGAGGCTATATACAGGGGGTACCAGTACAGAGTCAATGTGGAGACTATATACAGGGGGTACCAGTACAGAGTCAATGTGGAGGCTATATACAGGGGTACCGGTACAGAGTCAATGTGGAGGCTATATACAGGGGGGTACCAGTACAGAGTCAATGTGGAGACTATATACAGGGTGTTACGGTACAGTCAATGTGAAGGCTATATACAGGGGGTACCGGTACAGAGTCAATGTGGAGGCTATATACAGGGGGTACCAGTACAGAGTCAATGTGGAGGCTATATACAGGGGGTACCGGTACAGAGTCAATGTGGAGGCTATATACAGGGGGTACCGGTACAGAGTCAATGTGGAGGCTATATACAAGGGGTACTGGTACAGAGTCAATGTGGAGGCTATATACAGGGGGGTACCGGTACAGAGTCAATGTGGAGGCTATATACAAGGGGTACTGGTACAGAGTCAATGTGGAGGCTATATACAGGGGGTACCGGTACAGAGTCAATGTGGAGGCTATATACAGGGGGTACCAGTACAGAGTCAATGTGGAGGCTATATACAGGGGTACCGGTACAGAGTCAATGTGAAGGCTATATACAGGGGGTACCAGTACAGAGTCAATGTGGAGGCTATATACAGGGGTACCGGTCCAGAGTCAATGTGGAGGCTACATACAGGGGGAACCAGTACAGAGTCAATGTGGAGGCTATATACAGGAGGTACCGGTACAGAGTCAATGTGGAGGCTATATACAGGGGTACCGGTACAGAGTCAATGTGGAGGCTACATACAGGGGGAACCAGTACAGAGTCAATGTGGAGGCTATATACAGGAGGTACCGGTACAGAGTCAATGTGGAGGCTATATATAGGGGTACCGGTACAGAGTCAATGTGGAGGCTATGTACAGGGGGTACCGGTATAGAGTCAATGTGGAGGCTATATACAGGGGGAACCAGTACAGAGTCAATGTGGAGGCTATATACAGGGGTACCGGTACAGAGTCAATGTGGAGGCTACATACAGGGGGAACCAGTACAGAGTCAATGTGGCGGCTATATACAGGGGGTACCGGTACAGAGTCAATGTGGAGACTATATACAGGGTGTTACGGTACAGAGTCAATGTGAAGGCTATATACAGGGGGTACCGGTACAGAGTCAATGTGGAGGCTATATATAGGGGGTACCAGTACAGAGTCAATGTGGAGGCTATATACAGGGGGAGTACCGGTACAGAGTCAATGTGGAGGCTATATACAAGGGGTACTGGTACAGAGTCAATGTGGAGGCTATATACAGGGGGTACCGGTACAGAGTCAATGTGGAGGCTATATACAAGGGGTACTGGTACAGAGTCAATGTGGAGGCTATATACAGGGGGTACCGGGTACAGAGTCAGAGTCAATGTGGAGGCTATATACAGGGGGTACCGGTACAGAGTCAATGTGGAGGCTATATACAAGGGGTACTGGTACAGAGTCAATGTGGAGGCTATATACAGGGGTACCGGTACAGAGTCAATGTGGAGGCTATATACAAGGGGGTACCGGTACAGAGTCAATGTGGAGGCTACAGAGTCAATGTGGAGGCTATATACAGGGGTACCAGTACAGAGTCAATGTGGAGGCTATATACACTACCAGTACAGAGTCAATGTGGAGGCATCTGCAGAGTCAACTATATACATGTACAGTATGTGACAAATAAATGTGAGGCTATATACAGGGGGTACCGGGGTACCAGTACAGAGTCAATGTGGAGGCTATATACAGGGGGTACCGGTACAGAGTCAATGTGGAGGCTATATACAGGGGGTACCGGTACAGAGTCAATGTGGAGGCTATATACAAGGGGGAGGCTACCGGTACAGAGTCAATGTGGAGGCTATATACAGGGGGTACCGGTACAGAGTCAATGTGGAGGCTATATACAGGGGGTACCGGTACAGAGTCAATGTGGAGGCTATATACAGGGGTACCGGTACAGAGTCAATGTGGAGGCTACATACAGGGGGAACCAGTACAGAGTCAATGTGGAGGCTATATACAGGGGGTACCAGGTACAGAGTCAATGTGGAGGCTATATACAAGGGGTACTGGTACAGAGTCAATGTGGAGGCTATATACAGGGGGTACCGGTACAGAGTCAATGTGGAGGCTATATACAGGGGTATTACAGAGTCACAGAGTCAATGTGGAGGCTATATACAGGGGGTACCAATGGTACAGAGTCAATGTGGAGGCTATATACAGGGGGTACCAGGTACAGAGTCACAGAGTCAATGTGGAGGCTATATACAGGGGGAGGCTACCGGTACAGAGTCAATGTGGAGGCTATATACAAGGGGTACCGGTACAGAGTCAATGTGGAGACTATATACAGGGGGTACCGGTACAGAGTCAATGTGGAGGCTACATACAGGGGGAACCAGTACAGAGTCAATGTGGCGGCTATATACAGGGGGTACCGGTACAGAGTCAATGTGAAGGCTATATACAGGGTGTTACGGTACAGAGTCAATGTGGAGGCTATATACAGGGGGTACCGGTACAGAGTCAATGTGGAGGCTACATACAGGGGGAACCAGTACAGAGTCAATGTGGCGGCTATATACAGGGGGTACCGAGTCAATGTACAGAGTCAATCAATGTGGAGACTATATACAGGGTGTTACGGTACAGAGTCAATGTGTGAAGGCTATATACAGGGGGTACCGGTACAGAGTCAATGTGGAGGCTATATACAGGGGGGTACCAGTACAGAGTCAATGTGGAGGCTATATACAGGGGTACCGGTACAGAGTCAATGTGAAGGCTATATACAGGGGGGTACCAGTACAGAGTCAATGTGGAGGCTATATACAGGGGTACCGGTCCAGAGTCAATGTGGAAGCTATATACAGGGAGTACCGGTACAGAGTCAATGTGGAGGCTATACACAGGGGGAACCGGTACAGAGTCAATGTGGGGGCTATATACAGGGGGTACCGGTACAGAGTCAATGTGGAGGCTATATACAGGGGGTATCGGTACAGAGTCAATGTGGAGGCTATATACAGGGGGTACCGGTACAGAGTCAATGTGGAGGCTATATACAGGGGGAACCGGTACAGAGTCAATGTGCAGGGGCACCGGTTAGTAGAGATCATCAAGGTAATATGTACATGTAGGTAGACTGACTATGCATAGATAATAAACAGAGAGTTGCAGCAGCGTAAAAGAGGGGTATGGGTAGCCCTTTGATTAGATGTTCAGGAGTCTTATGGCTTGGGGGTAGAAGCCTTCTGGTCCTAGACTTGGCACTCCGGTACCGCTTGCTGTGCGGTAGCAGAGAGAACAGTCAATGACTAGGGTGGTTGGAGTCTTTGACAATATTTAGGGCATTCCTCTGACACCGCCTGGTATAGAGGTTCTGGATGGAAGGAAGCTTGGCCCCAGTGATGTACTGGGCTGTACACACCTTGCGGTCGGAGGCCGAGCAGTTGCCATACCAGGCAGTGATGCAACCCGTCAAATGCTCTCGATGGTGCAAAACAGCTGAAACAAATTAAAAGGGAATTTTAGTTGTCATTTCAGAGTTTGTTAGCTGTTGTTTTCTACAAACCCCTTCCACTCTGGGGTAGGGATAGAACCCTCAAAATGATTTGCCTTCACTGGGTATAAACACTGAGTGGACAAAACATTAGGAACATCTCATAGACTGACAAGGTGAATCCAGGTGAAAGCTATGATCCCTTATTGATGTCACTTGTTAAATCCACTTCAATCAGTGTAGATGAAGGGGAGGAGACAGGATAAAGAAGGATTTTTAAGCCCTGAGACAACTGAGATGTGCATCGTGTATGTGCGCCGTTCAGAGGGTGACTGGGAAAGACAAAACATTTAATTGCCTTCGGATGGGAATTGGTAATAGGTGCCAGGTGCACAATTTTGAGCCAAGAACTGCAACGCTGCTGGGTTTTTCACGCTCTGCAGATTCCCATGTGTATCAAGAACGGTCCACCACCCAAAGCATATCCAGCCAACTTGACACAACTGTGGGAAGTACTGGAGTCAGCATGGACCAGCATCCCTGTGGAATGCTTTTGACACCTTGTAGAGTCCACGCCCAGATGAATTGAGGCTGTTCTGAGGGCAAAAGGAGGTGCAACTCACTATTAGGAAGGTGTTCCTAATGTTTTCGTACACTCAGTGTATGTCATTAATTGTACCTGTTTTAATTGTACCTTTATTGAACTAGGCAAGTCTGTTAAGAACACATTCTTATTCACAATGACAGCCTACTGGGGATCATACTTTGACTAAAGCGATAACTTATTGACTGAAATAGTTGTGAAACATCATGGTTAAGCTTTCGTCTTGGTTAATCGTCGTCTTTCAGCTGAAAAAAATATCAACACACAGGACGAGACCCAGATGCAGACAAAGGAGGCAGTCCCAGAGATGTATTATATACAAGGGGTAGGCCAATTGCAGGTCCAGAACAGGCAGAGATCAGTAATCCTAATAAGAGTCAGGCAGGCTCAGGATCAGGATCAGGATCAGGGCAAAAACAGGTCGGAACCCGGGAAGACTAACACAAACGAGAGAAGGAAAAACACGCTGGGACAACTTGACGAGACGAACTGGCAACAGATTTACAGAAAACACAGGTATAAAAACACAGGGGATAATGTGGAGACACCTGGTGGGGGGATAAAAACAAGCACAAGACAGGGGAAACAGATCAGGGTGTATAAAAACACAGGGGATAATGTGGAGACACCTGGTGGGGGGATAAAAACAAGCACAAGACAGGGGAAACAGATCAGGGTGTTTAAAAACACCAGGGATGTTTTTCTGTGAGTTAGAAGGGGACAGAGAGCACCAGGGATGTTATTCTGTGGGTTAGAAGGAGACAGAGAGCACCAGGGATGTTACTCTGTGGGTTAGAAAGGGGACAGAGAGCACCAGGGATGTTACTCTGTGGGTTAGAAAGGGGACAGAGAGCACCAGGGATGTTATTCTGTGGGTTAGAAGGGGACAGAGAGCACCAGGGATGTTACTCTGTGGGTTAGAAGGGGACAGAGAGCACCAGGGATGTTATTCTGTGGGTTAGAAGGGGACAGAGAGCACCAGGGATGTTACTCTGTGGGTTAGAAGGGGACAGAGAGCACCAGGGATGTTATTCTGTGGGTTAGAAGGAGACAGAGAGCACCAGGGATGTTACTCTGTGGGTTAGAAGGGGACAGAGAGCACCAGGGATGTTACTCTGTGGGTTAGAAGGGGACAGAGAGCACCAGGGATGTTACTCTGTGGGTTAGAAAGGGGACGGAGAGCACCAGGGATGTTAGTGTGTGGGTTAGAAGGGGACAGAGAGCACCAGGGATGTTACTCTGTGGGTTAGAAAGGGGACAGAGAGCACCAGGGATGTTACTCTGTGGGTTAGAAGGGGACAGAGAGCACCAGGGATGTTATTCTGTGGGTTAGAAGGGGACAGAGAGCACCAGGGATGTTACTCTGTGGGTTAGAAGATTTAAAAAATATATATATATAAATATAGGACAAAACACACATCACGACAAGAGACAACACTACATAAAGAGAGACCTAATACAACAACATAGCAAGGCAGTAACACATGACAACACAGCATGATAGCAACACAACATAACAACAACAATGTAGCAACACAACACGTCTTTGGTATGACGCTACAAGCTCGGCACACCTGTATTTGGGGAGTTTCTCCTATTCTTCTCTGCAGATCATCTCAAGCTGTTAGGTTGGATGGAGAGCGTCGCTGCACAGATATTTTCAGGTCTCTCCAGAGATGTTTGATCAGGTTCAATTCAGGGCTCTGGCTGGGCCACTCAAGGACATTCAGAGACTTGTCCTGAAGCCACTCCTGCGTTGTCTTGGCTGTGTGCTTATGGTCGTTGTCCTATTGGAAGGTGAACCTTCACCCCAGTCTGAGGTCCTGAGCGCTCTGGAGCAGGTTTTCATCAAGGATCTCTCTGTACTTTGCTCCGTTTATCTTCCCCTGGATCCTGACTAGTCTACCAGTGCCTTGTGCTGAAAAACATCCCCACAGCATGATACTACCACCACCATGCTTCACCGTAGGGATGGTGCCAGGTTTCCTCCAGATGTGACACTTGGCACTCAAGACAAAGAGTTAAAACTTGGATTCATCAGACCAGAGAATCTTGTTTTTCATGGTCTGAGAGTCATTTTATGTTTGCTACAGGACGGTTTTGCTAGCACAGACTGGAACATGTTCCAACACAGCTAGATAGACCTACTGTACTACAACCCCTAGATAACTAATACAACCCCCGAGATAACTAATACAACCCCCTAGATAACTAATACAACCCCCTAGATAACTAATACAACACAGCTAGATAACTAATACAACCCCTAGATAGACCTACTGCACTACAACCCCTAGATAACTAATACAACCCCTAGATAACTAATACAACACAGCTAGATAACTAATACAACCCCTAGATAACTAATACAACACAGCTAGATAACTAATACAACCCCTAGATAACTAATACAACCCCTAGATAACTAATACAACCCCTAGATAACTAATACAACACAGCTAGATAACTAATACAACCCCTAGATAACTAATACAACCCCTAGATAACTAATACAACACAGCTAGATAACTAATACAACCCCTAGATAACTAATACAACCCCTAGATAACTAATACAACACAGCTAGATAACTAATACAACCCCTAGATAACTAATACAACCCCTAGATAACTAATACAACCCCTAGATAACTAATACAACACAGCTAGATAACTAATAACAACCCCCTAGATAACTAATACAACCCCTAGATAACTAATACAACACAGCTAGATAACTAATACAACCCCTAGATAACTAATACAACCCCTAGATAACTAATACAACCCCTAGATAACTAATACAACCCCTAGATAACTAATACAACCCCTAGATAACTAATACAACACAGCTAGATAACTAATACAACCCCTAGATAACTAATACAACCCCTAGATAACTAATACAACACAGCTAGATAACTAATACAACCCCTAGATAACTAATACAACACAGCTAGATAACTAATACAACCCCTAGATAACTAATACAACCCCTAGATAACTAATACAACCCCTAGATAACTAATACAACCCCTAGATAACTAATACAACCCCTAGATAGACCTACTGTACTACAACCCCTAGATAACTAATACAACCCCTAGATAACTAATACAACCCCTAGATAGACCTACTGTACTACAACCCCTAGATAACTAATACAACACAGCTAGATAACTAATACAACCCCTAGATAACTAATACAACCCCTAGATAGACCTACTGTACTACAACCCCGAGATAACTAACACAACACAGCTAGATAGACCTACTGTACTACAACCCCTAGATAACTAATACAACCCCTAGATAACTAATACAACCCAGCTAGATAGACCTACTGTACTACAACCCCTAGATAACTAATACAACCCCTAGATAACTAATACAACCCCCTAGATAGACCTACTGTACTACAACCCCTTAGATAACTAATACAACACAGCTAGATAACTAATAAAACACAGTTAAATAAATAATAGAACACAGCTATATAGACCTACTGTACTACAACCCCTAGATAACTAATACAGGAAGGCCATAAAGATCATCAAGGACATCAACCACCCGAGCCACTGCCTGTTCACCCCGCTGTCATCCAGAAGGCGAGGTGCTAGATGCTCTGCGTTGTTGCCATTTATGCTCTGCGTTGTTGCCATTCATGCTCTGCGTTGTTGCCATTCATGCCCTGTGTTGTTGCCATTCATACTCTGTGTTGTTGCCATTCATACTCTGTGTTGTTGCCATTCATGCTCTGTGTTGTTGCCATTCATACTCTGTGTTGTTGCCATTCATGCTCTGTGTTGTTGCTATTCATGCTCTGTGTTGCTGTCATTCATGCTCTGTGTTGTTGCCATTCATGCTCTGTGTTGTTGCCATTCATGCTCTGTGTTGTTGCCATTCATGCTCTGTGTTGTTGCCATTCATGCTCTGTGTTGTTGCCATTCATGCTCTGCGTTGTTGTTATTCATGCTCTGCGTTGTTGGTATTCATGCTCGGTTTTTTCGCCATTCATGCTCTGTGTTGTTGGTATTCATGCTCGGTTTTTTCGCCATTCATGCTCTGCGTTGTTGGTATTCATGCTCGGTTTTTTCGCCATTCATGCTCTGTGTTGTTGGTATTCATGCTCGGTTTTTTCGCCATTCATGCTCTGCGTTGTTGGTATTCATGCTCGGTTTTTTCGCCATTCATGCTCTGCGTTGTTGGTATTCATGCTCGGTTTTTTCGCCATTCATGCTCTGTGTTGTATCCATTCATGCTCGGTGTTGTTGCCACTCATGCGTTCCCAGGGATTTTACTGGTAATGTGGCCTATCAATGTTTTTCTAGGTCGCACAGTGAGATATTAATGAGCAATTTATAGTTGCTTGAAATTGCTTGTGTCAACTTCAGCTAAGTGTTGTTAGCTAAGAAAACATGTAGTAACTCAACGTTGGCTGTCAATAAAATATACTTATAAAGAAGTCAAGTTACCTACCAGGCAGCTGCTGAAAATATTCTACTTCACAGCCGCTTCAAGAAGATATTTATTTAAAAAGTCTGAGGTTCATGTGTCTCACCCAACAGCATGACGTTGGTGCCTGAAACTGATATTTTGAATCTACAACAGGCAGAAAGAAGCTGTTACTGTAAAGAAACAGTAGGTAACACTTTGAAGGGGTCCTGGTTAGTCAGTGTAATTACATGTGCAATACGTATTCATTGTAGTTAATTGTAATAAGAAATAAATAGTTACACTGGATTAAAATGTAACTGTTGGTAATTGTAGTCTGTAATTACAGAGGTGTAAAAACACAATGCTTGTTATCATGCTTGTTACAAAGGGGCAAGTTTCCACTATATTCACCGATTTAGTGTTTAGTTTCTGCACAGCTGCATCCGATTCAGTAATAACTGTCACAAGGTTGTAATCTCTTGTGGACAGATGATCTGCGTGTCTGAGATTACGAAGCTTGGAGGATCAATAGGCTCTAATTACCTACCTGTAAATGAAAACTCTTCATAAACTCCAGTCAATGTTGTTGCTAGTACTTGCCCACAAAAAGTGTACCATCTGGGATAACTTGGATGAGTTTACAATAACAGACTAGATATACTGACTGGGGTCTACCATACAATAACAGACTAGATATACTGACTGGGGTCTACCATATAATAACAGACCAGATATACTGACTGGGGTCTACCATACAATAACAGACTAGATATACTGACTGGGGTCTACCATATAATAACAGACCAGATATACTGACTGGGGTCTACCATACAATAACAGACTAGATATACTGACTGGGGTCTACCATACAATAACAGACTAGATATACTGACTGGGGTCTACCATATAATAACAGACTAGATATACTGTCTGGGGTCTACCATACAATAACAGACTAGATATACTGACTGACTGGGGTCTACCATACAATAACAGACTAGATATACTGACTGACTGGGGTCTACCATACAATAACAGACTAGATATACTGACTGACTGGGGTCTACCATATAATAACAGACCAGATATACTGACTGGGGTCTACAATATAATAACAGACTAGATATACTGACTGGGGTCTACCATATAATAACAGACCAGATATACTGACTGGGGTCTACCATACAATAACAGACCAGATATACTGACTGGGGTCTACCATACAATAACAGACTATATATACTGACTGGGGTCTACAATATAATAACAGACTAGATATACTGACTGGGGTCTACCATATAATAACAGACCAGATATACTGACTGGGGTCTACCATATAATAACAGACCAGATATACTGACTGGGGTCTACCATACAATAACAGACTAGATATACTGACTGACTGGGGTCTACCATATAATAACAGACCAGATATACTGACTGGGGTCTACCATACAATAACAGACTAGATATACTGACTGACTGGGGTCTACCATATAATAACAGACCAGATATACTGACTGGGGTCTACAATATAATAACAGACTACATATACTGACTGGGGTCTACTATACAATAACATAATTATTGTGTACGTTACCCATTATGACAACCAGAACCTCTTTGCCATCCAAGTGAGAGGATAAACCCACTAGTACACGACAGAGTACATTTAATATCTGCATAAGTACAATATAATTACTCTGTGTTTCACAGTGTTTAGGTACTTAAAAGTGTGTCTTGGGGGGTACTTGCTTGTAAATGTGTACTTATATAGTACAATATCCATTCTGACCCTAATGTTAACGTTTATGAAGCGTCATGTGAGAAAAATAACACACTCATACCTGGAATATCTGCATAAATACTAGGTTGTTGCCAGCTGTTACACAGGGTTGAACTATTTACAGTTTAAGTGTAACTTTATAGTTACCTATGAGCAATTTCTATATATTTACTTATTACACATTATCAAGTTAAAATACCTACAAACAAAAGATGAGCAAAATAATTTAGTCAACATTGTTTCTTACAAAATTATTATTATTTTTATTGTTAGATTAATGATTTGATTAATTAGATTTAACAAATCTACAACGCATTCGAAAAGTGTTCAGACCCCTTAACTTTTTCCAAATTGTGTTACATTACAGCCTTATTCTAAAATGAATAAAAATATGTATTTTCCTTATCAATCTACACACAATGACCCATAATGACAAATCGAAAACAGGCTTTTGGAAATTTTTGCAAATGTATAAAAAAAGAAAAAACAGAAGCAGGTCCCCAAGAACACAGAGGCCTCCATCATTTAGTCAGGGGAGAAGGGGCTTGGTCAGGGAGGCCTCCATCATTCTGTCAGGGGAGAAGTTGGGAACCACCAAGATTCTTCCTAGAGCTGGACGCCCGGCCAAACTGAACAATCGGGGGAGAAGGGGCTTGGTCAGGGAGGTGACCAAGAACCCGAAGGTCACTCTGACAGAGCTTCAGAGTTCATTTGTGGAGATGGGAGAACCTTCCAGAAGGACAACGCATCAAGTTTGCCAAAAGGCACCTAAAGGACTCTCAGACCATGAGAAACAAGATTCTCTTGTCTGATGAAACTCTTTGGCCTGAATGCCAAGTGTCACGTCTGGAGGGAAACCTGGCACCATCCCTACGATGAAGCGTGGTGGTGGTAGTATCATGCTGTGGGGATGTTTTTCAGCAGCAAGGACTGGGAGATTAGTCATGATCAAGGGAGATATTTCTATTTATTTAACTAGGCAAGTCAGTTAAGAACAAATTCTTATTTTCAATGATGTCCAAGGAACAGTGGGTTAACTGCTTTGATCAGGGGCAGAATGACAGATGTTTGCCTTGTCAGCTCAGGGATTCGATCTTGCAACCTTCCGGGTACTAGCTCAACGTTCTATCCACTAGGCTACCTGCAGCCCCATATGAACGGAGCAAAGTACAGAGAGATCCTGCAATGATGGAAACCTGCTCCAGAGTGCTCAATATGTCAGATTGGCGTGAAGGTTCTCCTTCCAACAGGACAACGACCCTAAGCTCACATCCAGGACAACATTCAGTCTCTGAATGTCCTTGAGTGGCCCAGCCAGAGCCCGGACTTGAACCCAATCGAACATCTCTGGAGAAACGTAAAAATTGTTGTGCAGCGACGCTCCCCATCCGACTTGTAGGGAGCTTGAGAGGATCTGCAGAGAAGACTTGGAGAATCTCCCCGGATACAGGTGTGCCAAGCTTGTAGTGTCATACCCAAGAAGACATTAGGCTGCCAAAGGTGCTTCAACAAAGTACTGATAAAGGGTCTGAATACTTATGTAAATGTAATATTTCAGTTTTTATTTTTAATACATTTTCTAAAAATCTATTTTTGCTTTGTCATAATAGTGCATTGTGTGTAGGTTGTTGAGTTTTTTTATATAATCAATTTTAGAATAAGGCTGTAACGTAACAAAATGTGGAAAAGGGCAAGGGGTCTGAATACTTTCCGAATGCACTGTATAGGCCTAGTCAATAACATAAAATAACTATTCGAGTGGTGACTCAAATCTGTAACCTATATTATGGTGAATACCTTAGATGGCTAATTTAGAAAATGGGATTGTGTTTTTCTTCCCTTTTTAATATTACTCTGTCTCCGACTCTGTCTTCATCCGTTTCTTTCCTGTAAGCATCTTCCCATCCTGGAGTCGGAGACCTTGTGGGAACCTGTGGGTCAGACTGTAGCTAGCTAGCCAACACTAGGCTAGCTAGGTAGCCAACACTAAGCTAGCTAGGTAGCCAACACTAGGCTAGCTAGGTAGCCAACACTAGGCTAGCTAGGTAGCCAACACTAGGCTAGCTAGGTAGCCAACACTAGGCTAGCTAGGTAGCCAACACTAGGCTAGCTAGGTAGCCAACACTAAGCTAGCTAGGTAGCCAACACTAAGCTAGCTAGGTAGCCAACACTAGGCTAGCTAGGTAGCCAACACTAGGCTAGCTAGGTAGCCAACACTAGGCTAGCTAGGTAGCCAACACTAGGCTAGCTAGGTAGCCAACACTAGGCTAGCTAGGTAGCCAACACTAGGCTAGCTAGGTAGCCAACACTAGACTAGCTAGGTAGCCAACACTAGGCTAGCTAGGTAGCCAACACTAGGCTAGCTAGGTAGCCAACACTAGGCTAGCTAGGTAGCCAACACTAGGCTAGCTAGGTAGCCAACACTAGACTAGCTAGGTAGCCAACACTAGGCTAGCTAGGTAGCCAACACTAGACTAGCTAGGTAGCCAACACTAGACTAGCTAGGTAGCCAACACTAGGCTAGCTAGGTAGCCAACACTAGACTAGCTAGGTAGCCAACACTAGACTAGCTAGGTAGCCAACACTAGACTAGCTAGGTAGTCAACACTAGGCTAGCTAGGTAGTCAACACTAGGCTAGCTAGGTAGTCAACACTAGACTAGCTAGGTAGTCAACACTAGGCTAGCTAGGTAGTCAACACTAGGCTAGCTAGGTAGTCAACACTAGGCTAGCTAAGTAGCCAACACTAGACTAGCTAGGTAGCCAACACTAGGCTAGCTAGGTAGCCAACACTAGGCTAGCTAAGTAGCCAACACTAGACTAGCTAGGTAGTCAACACTAGGCTAGCTAGGTAGTCAACACTAGGCTAGCTAGGTAGTCAACACTAGGCTAGCTAGGTAGCCAACACTAGGCTAGCTAGGTAGCCAACACTAGGCTAGCTAGGTAGCCAACACTAGGCTAGCTAGGTAGCCAACACTAGGCTAGCTAGGTAGCCAACACTAGGCTAGCTAGGTAGCCAACACTAGGCTAGCTAGGTAGTCAACACTAGGCTAGCTAGGTAGCCAACACTAGACTAGCTAGGTAGCCAACACTAGGCTAGCTAGGTAGCCAACACTAGGCTAGCTAGGTAGCCAACACTAGGCTAGCTAGGTAGTCAACACTAGCAAACTGCTTATGCTAAATTGTCTAGCAGAATACAGTTTATGCTAAATCATCCAGCAGAATTCATGTATCCAAAAAAGCTAAACATATTTCATGGAAAACATATTTTCTTTCTCCTGTGTTTATGTTTTTGACCTATAACACTTTGTTTCTTTTGCGGCAATCTTTCATGTCTGGATTTTGCACACTGACCTTCTCGGCCCCGTTCTTTGCACATTCGATGGCCTCATTATTTTCTGGGTGTTGCACAGATGGGCAGATCTTGATCCTGGGATAAATAAATAATTGATAAATAAATAATTGCCATCCCATCCAAAAGTGAGAATGTTCCTCAACAGTGAAACCCTTGCAAAGTTTAATGATGGAATTAGAGTTTGTTTTATGACCATTTTAAGTGCATTTATAAACCATTATTCAACCAAGATTTTGCAAGCACAAATTACTTATCTCAATTTATTTTTATTTTATTTTTATTTTTTTTCACCTTTATTTAACCAGGTAGGCTAGTTGAGAACAAGTTCTCATTTACAACTGCGACCTGGCCAAGATAAAGCATAGCAGTGTGAGCAGACAACACAGAGTTACACATGGAATAAACAAATTAACAAGTCAATAACACAGTAGAAAACAAAGGGGGAGTCTATATACAATGTACAATGTGTGCAAAAGGCATGAGGAGGTAGACGAATAGTTACAATTTTGCAGATTAACACTGGAGTGATATATGATCAGATGGTCATGTACAGGTAGAGATATTGGTGTGCAAAAGAGCAGAAAAGTAAATAAATAAAAACAGTATGGGGATGAGGTAGGTGAAAATGGGTGGGCTATTTACCAATAGACTATGTACAGCTGCAGCGATCGGTTAGCTGAACCATAACTGTTTATGAATGAGTCAAAAAAAATTGCAATTGTTGGTTAAAGTCATTGATCCATTGTCAAATGCACAGTTAGGCCTAAACGATGTAACCATTTAAAGTGTGGCTTTTATGTCGTTTGTGAACCCGTTTTTCTGCCATTGGGCACCCGGACTCCAGATCTTTATTGCAGAGTTGTGACAATGAGGTGGTCTGTTTTTAATTGGCACGTATCATTGTGCAGGCTGAAATAGGGTGAAGTTGGGATGCTATCAGAAGCTTTAACATTTGTAAGAAGCATACATTGTTACCCTCCTGTAATTACAGACTGCAATTACCAACAGTTACATGTAGTTACTACTGTGTAACTATGAAGTACTACAATTCATTTCAATACTTGTTACAGATGTAAATACATCGTGATAAGGACCCCTTAAAATGAAGCGTTAACAAACCATATTTGAGTGATTTAAAAAAAGGGCTTCTAATTGTAGTTAATAACAGTATGTTTCGTAATTGTACCCATAATGCAGTGCAATCTATATGTATAACACAATTACATGTACTGTACATTCTACCGTGTTTTACTGTTGAAATGACAGAAAAGTCTGACAGTGTAGAATTGTTCGAACTTACATTTTTCTCCGCAGTCAACAGAGGGGGCACTAAAATGTTTTTTTTTTCCACGAGGTGGGGTGCCCCAAAAGGCTAGAGCCGGCCCTGAGCGCTACGGTAGAGGCGGTCATAACCCCGATAATAAATTAAAGATGAGGAGAGAGTGGCGACCTGCACCTGCATAGCTGGCCCGGCACAGCCCTTTGACCGCTTCACCACATGTTGGGAAGGAGGCCTGCATGCATGGTCTGTGAACTGCCGGTCTTAACAATTGAAAACTGGTTAAGTTATCAAATCAAATTGTATTTGTCACATATACATATTTAGCAGATGTTATTGCGGGTGTAGCGAAATGCTCATACACTCTGACAGCTAAAGGGTTACATTGGAATTAGTAGGCCTAATTAGTAGGCTCCTCCATGGTCACTTCATATCAAATTCTTCCTCTGTTCTCATGTAGGCCAAGGCCTAATTTGACCTATTTCCCAAAACACACTCAATTTAAATAATTATGAAATACATGTTGTATTTCACTAATTGTACATTTGTAAATTGTACATAAGAATGAGTTATTAACTGACTTGCCTAGTTAAATAAAGGTTCAATCAAATGTAATAAACTACAAAATAAATAATGGCAAACGAATATTTCCCATCAGCTCTTTCAGATAAATTATTGAAGAAAATGTTCACAGTTTTAATGAATCAGATCATTTATTATATATAAGCCTAAAAGTGTGATTGTGTTTTCTTGTAGTGTAGTAAAGTGTGATTGTGTTTTATCGTAGTGTAGTCTATAACCAAAGACAACTTCTAATGTCCAGAGAACAATTACATCTTTATGAAGAAAATGAATTTAGTATCATCCAGCTGGTACAGACTTTTCATCATGTTTTTGTTGTTGAATGATTTTGCAACATTTTAGACAACGCACAAAGGGTATAGATGTGTATAATGCAATTCCTTATATGCCTGGATAAGTTGTTTATCATCTAATATTTTTCAAAGTAACCTCATTGTGGAAAAGATTGATAAAATAAACGTGTCTTGCATATGGCCGTAGTCCTACTGTGGACCAACTCAACATGTTCTCAAACCTGCCATGTATTTAAATAACCCCCTATTTTAACGACCGACTCAACATGTTCTCAAACCTGCCATGTATTTAAATAACCCCCTATTTTAACGGAGCGACTCAACATTTTCATTTTTTAAATTTTATTTTACTAGGCAAGTCAGTTAAGAAAAATGTCTTATTTTCAATGACGGCCTAGGAACAGTGGGTTAACTGCCTTGTTCAGGGGCACATGTTTGTTTCCTTTACTTTTTGTATTCATGGCGACACCAAATTGAAGGAAACGGCTTCAATATCTATGGTCCCTCAAAATAAAATCGCAATTAGTCAAATGTATTGGTCTACAACAGAAGCGTCGGAAACACACGTAAAATCGATCTCCGAATGAGTCTTCTCTCCCGTGGTTAAGACAAACAGAAAACTCTTTTGGCCCGGTCAACATTGTTCCTATTGTCCGGTGTCACTTTACGCTGCACCGCTCCCTAACCTATTGGTTGTCAAGGGGATAACCTCTACATTCCTAGGATGTCACATTTACATCACACTTATTGAAACACCAGTCTGTTGATCTATAGCTGACATTCTGGAGATTTCTTCTCATGTCGCAGTGTGTCTATCATAACTAACTCCCCGGTCTGTCAGTCTGTCGGTCGGGGCAGGCAGGCAGGCAGTGAGAGTTGTGTTTTGTATTATCTAGTCCCGCATGCTGACAATGTGTTTTCACAGAGGCTTTTGTTGTGTCAACTTTCTAATCAACCCAATCTGTACTGTGTCACTTTGTCTCACTAACTCCAGCTGCTCACACTGACTGGGAGGTGATTAGGTAATGTAACAACCAACTAGGCTACCGGCTAACTTCCCAGTCTATAGGCACCTCAATAGCAGCTATAGTAGGCCTGTCGGTGCTTTAATAAAACATGCTAGGCCTATAAGAATGTAATAAAATTATATGAGAAACCAAGATTTTATAATCTAAAATAAAGATGCTTCATGAAGGCCTAATTCGGTCTACTCTATGACAAAAAGTCAATTCTATCCATGTACAAAATGCAGCCTTTGGGATAGTTTAGTCATATCTTGCAGCTGATTATAATATTATTGAGTATTATTTTGAGTAATATTTTAATACTAACTAGATCTTCAAAGCCACCTTGAAATTCTCAATTATGTTGTTATCTAAATTTGAATACAAAATGAAAAGCTATTTTTTGTCTTTGCCTGCAAATTTGAATATCATTATTAGAGGTCCAAACAAATAAACAGCATAAACAACACATCGGAAAAAATGCATGCATATTACAGACGATAACCAACTAAAAGCCCAACATCTAAAAATACTATAGGCCTATTATTGTATGAAAGCCTAAATGCTGTTGACTAATTTAGAATTGAATAGGGCTTAATTGGGATTTCTTCCCAAAAAAGCAATACTAGTTGATCAAAAGGCGAACGAAACTGACATGTATACAAGTTGTATTTTCTGTCAGGCAAAGTTCTTCCCGTGTATCAATGGATAGTGCTTCTTACCATGGAATTAGTCCTAGGCTATAGTATAGGCCATCATTCCATCACGAGGCCATCTTATACCAAGCCACCTATATCTATCTCTCTCTGCTCCCCAATATGTTGATGAATCATTTCCTCGTTCTGTTTAGATTGTAACTGCACTCCGTTTCAAACGTTTCCATTGAGAAAGAAAACGTCCGGAACAGCCAATAGGTTCGGTGGGTTGAAAACGAGCCAATCACGATTAAATCCGCGCGCACCCAAATACTTCATAGGGGTGGCGCTCTAGCTCGAGCTTCGGAGAGAACCGTGGAGCGCGCCGGTGTGACAGACCGCTTCAGGACAACGTCTGTGTTTGTCACGTTGGGACATCTCTGTATTGAACAATAGTTAAACAGCAGATTATCAGCGGTGTCTGTCAATGCTGTTATACAGACAAGTCCATCAGTTCAGAGCTCACTGACTAGTGAGAAACTGCAATAAGGAGCGGATGGATGTTGCAAGACAGTCTAAATCTGTTCTGGAGGAGCCTGCATTGAGGTACGTCTAAAGGGTTTACTCATTTATGTAACTCGTTTTTGACAAAACACAGATTGGAGGGAATACACGTTATTGTTATGTTTCTGTTAATTTCTCATTTATATGTTTATTGGCCATTTATTAAACTAGCATCTTATGAAGACACTTGCGCACAGTATGAAACACCAGTCCATAGGGCTTTTAGAGGTTGCCCGCAAGGATATAATGACAGATAAAATGGGATCATTATTTTAATTTCAGATTGTACTGACTGCAGTGGGGCAACCGTCGCGTGAGTCAGAACTTGGAAAGAGTACATTAGGTACGAGGCACCGGGAGACAGGCGGCAGATATGATGAAGGATATCTCCGGTCCGGAGTTTGAGATCGACGTGGAGAGTCTGGAGACCGAGAGCGACGACCAGGACCGGCCGGACTACAGCTCCTCTCTTCCCGGCGCAGTGTACGACGAGCCGGGGGCCAAGGGAGTTGACAATCCGCCGGGGACCATCAGCCCCGAGAACTGCGAACCGAGGAAGTTGAGCCGGACGCCGAAGTGTGCCCGCTGCAGGAACCACGGCGTGGTGTCGTGTCTGAAGGGGCATAAGCGGTTCTGCCGCTGGAGGGACTGCCAGTGTGCCAACTGTCTTCTGGTGGTGGAGAGGCAGCGGGTCATGGCGGCTCAGGTGGCACTACGGAGACAACAAGCTACAGAGGTGTGTGTGGACCTTTCTAAAGTCCTATACATTACTATTTTAAGGTGTGTGTGTTTTCGAATGTTCGAGAGGGTGTAAAACTCCTTAGTTTCACCAGGATTTGGGGGGATAACAATGTTGGCGGTACTGTAAATCTCGATTTTCTTCATTGTAAAAAGTTTTTTTTGTCTTTCTTCAACCAGACAAATTGTTTGTTTGGAATTGAAATTATACGTACTGAGAGAGAAGTAGCACATTGTAATACATACCGTAACGAATACTATTTTTTAATGTTCAAGTTTAGTTTTAGTTTATAAAGTTTATTTTATTTATTTTCACACCAATCAAAGTAACCTGTTGGGATGATAAACTCAGAATGGGATGACAGGAAACCTTACCATCATCTAAATCGTAAATCCACATCACTAATTATAAGTACATGAAAATACATCTTGGTATTACTTTTTTTTTTAAATTGGGACTGGTATTAAATAATAATTTGAAAACAGCATAATATAGCCTCTGAAATAATGACTCGATTTAATTGATTTGTTCTGTAATTTTATCAGGATAAAAAGGGAATTTCTGGGAAGCAGATTCCAGCGGAGAGAAGAGCTATTTACCAGAGACACATCAGACCATCAACCATGCTGGCTAAGAGCATTCTGGAAGGTAAGGCAGTCTGTCCTGTTTACTAGCAATGGTGACAGCAAATCAACTGGTGTTGTAGCCTATTTATCATCTCCTCTCCTCTATTAATATGTAATGATCATCTCTATCATCTCCTCTCCTCCATTAATACATAATGATCATCTCTATCATCTCTATCATCTCCTCTCCTCCATTAATACATAATGATCATCTCTATCATCTCTATCATCTCCTCTCCTCCATTAATACATAATGATCATCTCTAATATCTCCTCTCCTCCATTAATACATAATGATAATCTCTGTTATAATGATGTCCTTCATCTTTCTCTTCTCTTCTCTTTCTTGTAGTGTTTCTTGGATTTCTGTCCCTTTCCGTTTCAATTAAACCTCCTCCTCATTGCTCTGTGGACAGTTTAACTTCCGTAAGCACAGACCTGTTATGATATCCTTATTTTCTAGGTTTCAAATCAAACTTAGCGGGCACAATAAAATTGTAGATTAAAAAAAAAACATTTTAGTCTAAGAGCAAAATGAATACTTCCTAGTATACTAGTGTAGGTCAACCGAGCGCCAGACATATGTTAAATGTCTAAACTATTGATAAAACTTGATGATCCAATATGCCGAACTCCAGAATGTAACCTTGATATAATTTAATTCACTGCAATTAACACATCAGGTATACTTCACTAGTTACTTCATAACTGAACCAAAACATCAAGTCTAGCTTGTTTTTCTGCCCTGAATTAAATAGCATATTATATTAGTATTATATTAGTATTATATAGGATTATATTAGTATGATACAGTATCTCTATGTTGTCTAACCTCCTCCCCTGTCCTGTCTCCTCTCAGGGTACCGTCCGGTGCAGGGTGACCCGTACATGGGGGCCAGCCCCCCCCTCCCACCCCCCCTCAGCGACAGGATGAGGAAGAGGAGAGCGTTTGCTGACAAAGAGCTGGAGAGTGTCATGCTGGAGAGAGAGTACAAGGAGAGAGAGCTGCTAGAACCCTCCCAGGCTGCTACAGCCTCTCTGCTCTTCCCCAACAGTCTGGTCCGCCATGCCGCAGAGTACAAGTCCTATAAGACGGCCTACTCAGCCTCCGCCCCGGAGGAGCCTCACCACAACAACAAGGACCTCTGTCACTTCCTGTCACCCAGCTGTGTGGACCTCTCCCTGCAGTACTCCGCTGGCCCCGGCAACATGGAGCTCATCTCCTCCAATGTCTCCGTGGCGACCACCTACCGCCAGTACCCTCTGACCTCTCCCCTGACCTCTCCGCGGGGGTTCATGGTGTGGCCGCGTGGCCCCTCCCTTCTGTACCAGCAGTGCCTGCTCAACGCCACGGCCGTCCAGAACATGAAGCCAGGTGCGGCCTGGGAGCCCAGAATGATGGCCGCCGCTGCCGCAGAGAGCCTGCCACCCGACTTCGACGCCATGGCAACCGCCACCCCCACCTCAGCCACCAAGCTGAAGGGTTTGAGATTTGCAGCGGGCCTCCCTGAGAGTTCTGAACCACAGCTGCAGGATGGCCCCGCACAGTCCCAGGCCCCTCTCACCCAGGGGGGGCACTGCAAACGATCAGCCTTCTCTCCGCCGAAGAGAGGCTTCGGACAGGCCTTCCCCCCTAGTACACCTCATCTCCAACCTCACCCCCAGCCTCACCCTTACCCCCCTAGCCACGAACATGTCGTGAACAAGCTGAGCAAGGACAGCTCCAAACACACACTATCCATGAAGCTCAACTCTTTTCACTCACTCATCCAGCAGACACTGAGTGAGAAGGCTAGGGCCGGGGCTGGAGAGAGAGAGAGGGTCGGAGTAGAGGTAGGAGCTGGGGCTGGGGAGAGAGCTGGGACCGGGGTCGAGCTTCGGGGCCCCTACTGTAAAGAACTGCTGGAGGAAGCAGCCAGAAAGTACCGTGAAGGACCTTCTAAGGACTTCTACAGTTTCAAAGATTCTGATAGATACAGCAAGGAGTTTCTGGCTACGTCAGCTGGGACCAAGGTGGTGTCCAGCGAGTCCCTGTCCTTCTCTGTCGAGGCCATTCTGAAGAGACCGTCACCTGCTATGAACAGGGCTTCACAGTAATAACAGTCATGTCTATCTGATGAACAGGGACCAAAAACCTACCTGGCAATTTGTGATACCTTGGCCCGTTTTTCTGCTTTGAGGTCTCCGTTATCGACTAAATAATTACTATTTTGCACAAACCCTGAATTTAGACTGGCCCACTGGTCTACAGATGGACCAACCATGTGCCGAACTACCCTGTAGACAATCCGTTTCTCACATGGGCACACACGCACGCACGCACACACACACACACAAGCGCACACGTGCGCACACAACACAGACACGCACGCACGCATGCACGAACACAGACAGACACACACACAGACACAAGCGCGCACACACACACAGACACATACACACACACACACACACACACACACACACACACACACACACACACACACACACACACACACACACACACACACACACACACACACACACACACACACACAATTAGATGTATGTGTCTGACACTGTGCTTGCTGTTGTCATAACTCTCAGTACAGAAACACTTCCACCAGTAATGAACATGTTTATATGGATGTTATATTTTATACCAGCGTAAATGTAAATCTCTTTATGGTGTAGAGTATTTAAATGTATCACTTTAAATGTTGCCATGTAATGTGTCAATAAACTTTATAAAGAGTCAACCTCTATTGTATCAGGTTTGGTTTGTCACTATATAGTGTGGTAACATTACATTTGATTTAATTTAACCCTATTGAGTTATCACTTAACACTAATTTGATTTATTAACACTATTGTTACATTAAATTACGTATGTATTATGACTTTAAAAAACAATTGTTATGGCCTTAAAGTATGAACAGCCACAAGAGTGAAATGTAAAATAATATAAGAATACAATATGAACAGAAAACTACTGGTCTAATATGATGAGGTTTTTAATATGAACAGAAAACTACTGGTCTAATATGAGGTTTTCAATATGAACAGAAAACTACTGGTCTAATATGATGAGGTTTTCAATATGAACAGAAAACTACTGGTCTAATATGATGAGGTTTTCAATATGAACAGAAAACAACTGTGTGCAATTGGCAGCAGGAATATCCACCAGAGCTGTCGCCAGAGAATGTAATGTTAATTCCTCTACCATAAGCCGCCTCCAACATCGTTTTAGAGAATTAGGGTTTATGTTCAACCGGTCTCACAACTGCAGACCACGTGAAACCACGTGTAGGTCCACGTGTAACCACGTGTAGGTCCACGTGTAACCACGTGTAGGTCCACGTGTGACCACGTGTAGGTCCACGTGTAACGACATGTAGGTCCACGTGAAACCACGTGTAGGTCCACGTGTAGGTCCACGTGTAACGACATGTAGGTCCACATGTAACCACGTGTAGGTCCATGTGTAACCACGTGTAGGTCCACGTGTAGGTCCACATGTAACCACGTGTAGGTCCACGTGTAACCACGTGTAGGTCCACGTGTAGGTCCATGTGGACCCGTACAAATCAGCTGGGCTTGACAATCTGGACCCTCTATTTCTGAAACTATCCGCCGCCATTGTCGCAACCCCTATTACCAGCCTGTTCAACCTCTCTTTCATATCGTCTGAGATCCCCAAGGATTGGAAAGCTGCCGCGGTCATCCCCCTCTTCAAAGGGGGAGACACCCTGGACCCAAACTGTTACAGACCTATATCCATCCTGCCCTGCCTATCTAAGGTCTTCGAAAGCCAAGTCAACAAACAGGTCACTGACCATCTCGAATCCCACCGTACCTTCTCCGCTGTGCAATCGGGTTTCCGAGCCAGTCACGGGTGCACCTCAGCCACGCTCAAGGTACTAAACGATATCATAACCGCCATCGATAAAAGACAGTACTGTGCAGCCGTCTTCATCGACCTTGCCAAGGCTTTCGACTCTGTCAATCACCATATTCTTATCGGCAGACTCAGTAGCCTCGGTTTTTCGGATGACTGCCTTGCCTGGTTCACCAATTACTTTGCAGACAGAGTTCAGTGTGTCAAATCGGAGGGCATGCTGTCCGGTCCTCTGGCAGTCTCTATGGGGGTGCCACAGGGTTCAAGCCTCGGGCCGACTCTTTTCTCTGTATATATCAATGATGTTGCTCTTGCTGCGGGCGATTCCCTGATCCACCTCTACGCAGACGACACCATTCTATATACTTCCGGCCCGTCCTTGGACACTGTGCTATCTAACCTCCAAACGAGCTTCAATGCCATACAACACTCCTTCCGTGGCCTCCAACTGCTCTTAAACGCTAGTAAAACCAAATGCATGCTTTTCAACCGTTCGCTGCCTGCACCCGCACACCTGACCAGCATCACCACCCTGGATGGTTCCGACCTTGAATATGTGGACATCTATAAGTACCTAGGTGTCTGGCTAGACTGTAAACTCTCCTTCCAGACTCATATCAAACATCTCCAATCGAAAATCAAATCAAGAATCGGCTTTCTATTCCGCAACAAAGCCTCCTTCACTCACGCCGCCAAACGTACCCTAGTAAAACTGACTATCCTACCGATCCTCGACTTCGGCGATGTCATCTACAAAATTGCTTCCAACACTCTACTCAGCAAACTGGATGCAGTTTATCACAGTGCCATCCGTTTTGTCACTAAAGCACCTTATACCACCCACCACTGCGACTTGTATGCTCTAGTCGGCTGGCCCTCGCTACATATTCGTCGCCAGACCCACTGGCTCCAGGTCATCTACAAGTCCATGCTAGGTAAAGCTCCGCCTTATCTCAGTTCACTGGTCACGATGGCAACACCCATCCGTAGCACGCGCTCCAGCAGGTGTATCTCACTGATCATCCCTAAAGCCAACACCTCATTTGGCCGCCTTTCATTCCAGTTCTCTGCTGCCTGTGACTGGAACGAATTGAAAAAAATCGCTGAAGTTGGAGACTTTTATCTCCCTCACCAACTTCAAACATCTGCTATCTGAGCAGTTAACCGATCGCTGCAGCTGTACATAGTCTATCGGTAAATAGCCCACCCATTTTTACCTACCTCATCCCCATACTGTTTTTATTTATTTACTTTTCTGCTCTTTTGCACACCAATATCTCTACCTGTACATGACCATCTGATCATTTATCACGCCAGTGTTATTCATCTGCAAAATTGTAATTATTCGCCTACCTCCTCATGCCTTTTGCACACAATGTATATAGACTCCCCTTTTTTTTCTACTGTGTTATTGACTTGTTAATTGTTTACTCCATGTGTAACTCTGTTGTCTGTTCACACTGCTATGCTTTATCTTGGCCAGGTCGCAGTTGCAAATGAGAACTTGTTCTCAACTAGCCTACCTGGTTAAATAAAGGTGAAATAAAAAATAAAAAAACGTGTAGGTCCACGTGTAGGTCCATGTGTAACCACATGTAGGTCCACATGTAACAACGTGTAGGTCCACATGTAACCACGTGTAGGTCCACATGTAGGTCCACGTGTAGGTCCACGTGTAACCACGTGTAGGTCCACATGTAACCACGCCATCCCAGGACCTCCACATCCAGACCAGCTGCCCGGATAGCTGATAAAACTGTGGGTTTCCACAACCTAAGAATTTCTGCACAAACTGTCAAAAACCCTCTTAGGGAAGCTCATCTGCGTGCTCGTCGTTCTCACCAGGGTCTTGACCTGATTGCAGTTCGGCGTCATAACCAACCTCAGTGGCAAATGATCACCTTCGATGGCCACTGGCACGCTGGAGAAGTCTGCTCTTCACGGATGAATCCCGGTTTCAACTGTACCAGGCAGACAGCGTGTATGGTGTCATGTGGGCGAGCGGTTTGCTGATGTTAACATTGTGAACAGAGTGCCTCATGGTGGCGGTGGGGTTATGGTATGGGCAGGCATAAGCTACAGACAACAAACACAATTGCATTTTATCAATGGCAATTTGAACTAGATCCCGAGGCCCATTGTCATGCCATTCATCCGCTGCCATCACCTCATGTTTCAGTATGATAATGCACAGCACCTTGTCGCAAGGATCTGTACACAATTCCTGGAAACTGAAAATGTCCCAGTTCTTCCATGGCTTACCAGGCATGTCACCCATTGAGCATGTTTGGTATGCTCTGGATCGAGGTGTATGACAGCGTGTATAAGTTCCCGGAAATATCCACCAACTTCCCACAGCCATTGAAGAGGAGTGGGACAACATTCCACAGGCCATAATCAACAGCCTGATCAACTCTATGTGAAGGAGATGTTTCACACTGCATGAGGCAAATGGTGGTGACACCAGATACTGACTGGTTTTCTGATCCACGACCCTACTTCTTTTTAAAGGTATCTGTGACCAACAGAGTCATATCTGTATTCCCAGTCATGTGAAATCCATAGATTAGGACCTAATGAATTTATTTAAATGGACTGATTTCCTTTTATGAACTGTAACTCAGTAAAATGTTTGAAAGTATTGCATGTTGCGTTTATATTTTTATTCAGTGAAAATGTTTGATGATTTCATTGTTTGTGTTTATTTTGTGAAGTGTATCATTCTTTTTATTATCAATTTTTTATGTGGAACTTTATATTGTGAACCAGCATTTAGAGCTTGACCTTAGTCAATAACACTGTTAGCTTGGCCTTAGTCAATAACACTGTTAGCTTGGCCTTTAGTCAATGACACTGTTAGCTTGACCTTTAGTCAATGACACTGTTAGCTTGACCTTTAATCAATGACACTGTTAACTTGGCCTTTAGTCAATAACACTGTTAGCTTGACCTTTAGTCAATAACACTGTTAGCTTGACCTTTAGTCAATGACACTGTTAGCTTGACCTTTAGTCAATGACACTGTTAGCTTGACCTTTAGTCAATAACACTGTTAGCTTGACCTTTAGTCAATAACACTGTTAGCTTGGCCTTTAGTCAATGACACTGTTAGCTTGACCTTTAGTCAATGACACTGTTAGCTTGACCTTTAGTCAATAACACTGTTAGCTTGACCTTTAGTCAATGACACTGTTAGCTTGACCTTTAGTCAATGACACTGTTAGCTTGACCTTTAGTCAATGACACTGTTAGCTTGACCTTTAGTCAATGACACTGTTAGCTTGACCTTTAGTCAATGACACTGTTAGCTTGACCTTTAATCAATGACACTGTTAACTTGGCCTTTAGTCAATAACACTGTTAGCTTGGCCTTTAGTCAATGACACTGTTAGCTTGACCTTAGTCAATAACACTGTTAGCTTGACCTTTAGTCAATGACACTGTTAGCTTGACCTTTAATCAATGACACTGTTAGCTTGACCTTTAGTCAATGACACTGTTAGCTTGACCTTTAGTCAATGACACTGTTAGCTTGACCTTTAGTCAATGACACTGTTAGCTTGACCTTTAGTCAATGACACTGTTAGCTTGATCTTTAGTCAATGACACTGTTAGCTTGACCTTTAGTCAATGACACTGTTAGCTTGACCTTTAATCAATGACACTGTTAACTTGGCCTTTAGTCAATAACACTGTTAGCTTGACCTTTAGTCAATAACACTGTTAGCTTGGCCTTTAGTCAATGACACTGTTAGCTTGACCTTTAATCAATGACACTGTTAACTTGGCCTTTAGTCAATAACACTGTTAGCTTGACCTTTAGTCAATAACACTGTTAGCTTGACCTTTAATCAATGACACTGTTAACTTGGCCTTTAGTCAATAACACTGTTAGCTTGACCTTTAGTCAATAACACTGTTAGCTTGGCCTTTAGTCAATGACACTGTTAGCTTGACCTTAGTCAATGACACCTTTAGCTTGGCCTTTAGTCAATGACACCTTTAGCTTTGCCTTAAATCAATGACACTGTTAACTTGGCCTTTAGTTGAATAAAATAAAATTGAAAAAAGAAATAGACAAGGTGTTAGAGGCTATTAGCATGTGTAAAGATTCATGACCTTCCAGAGCCATCTAGTCAAGACTGGTCAAGCTCGGTTTTTATTCTGACTTCTCAATACTGAGCTTCTACTTCTTATAATTGAATATATTATGACTTAAATGTACACACTAGGATGCTGTGTAAGAGATACCAGATAGAAGGTGATTGGTATGGCTACTAACACACAGTGTCGTGCAACGCCACATGCACTGCAGAACAAAGGGAGGAATGTTAGTTTGGTCAGGTTTAAGTAGGGAGCCAGCGGTGATGTAAGGAGAATGAGGACAGGTGTGCAGGCTGATTACCATTGAGTTGCAGATCATGCTTGTTGAGGAGCTGCGTACAAGTCGACTAGTTAAAACAGCTGGTGCTTGTTGAGTTGCTAGGGAGCTGCGTTCAAGTCGACTAGTTAAAACAACTGGTGCTTGTTGAGTTGCTAGGGAGCTGCGTACAAGTCGACTAGTTAAAACAGCTGGTGCTTGTTGAGTTGCTAGGGAGCTGCGTTCAAGTCGACTAGTTAAAACAGCTGGTGCTTGTTGAGTTGCTAGGGAGCTGCGTTCAAGTCGACTAGTTAAATCAGCTGGTGCTTGTTGAGTTGCTAGGGAGCTGCGTTCAAGTCGTCTAGTTAAAACAGCTGGTGCTTGTTGAGTTGCTAGGGAGCTGCGTACAAGGTGACTAGTTAAAACAGCTGGTGCTTGTTGAGTTGCTAGGGAGCTGCGTTCAAGTCGACTAGTTAAAACAGCTGGTGCTTGTTGAGTTGCTAGGGAGCTGCGTACAAGTCAACTAGTTAAAACAGCTGGTGCTTGTTGAGTTGCTAGGGAGCTGCGTACAAGTCAACTAGTTAAAACAGCTGGTGCTTGTTGAGTTGCTCGGGAGTTGCGTTCAAGGCTACTAGTGCTGCATTCAAGTCTGGTCCTATCTCGTATATTTTACTTTATTCTTAGCAACATTTCATGAGTTTAATAAGGAACAGACATTGAAATTGGTCTTTGAATATTCCTTGAGGAAATGGAAGAATGTGTGAGAATGAGGATCCAGGAGGGAATGAGAATGGACTGAATGAAGCAGAGGGCTATAGATGAAGGATCCAGGAGGGAATGAGAATGGACTGGATGAAGCAGAGGGCTATAGATGAAGGATCCAGGAGGGTCACTCTGTGTCTACTCTACGTCATTTCCGGTCACAACTTGCAGGCTTGTTTTCGAGTTGCTGTGCGTTTTGTTGCCAACCTGTTTTGCTACCTGACAACTTTACGGTTTTCACTTTTTAATTACCGTTCATATATTTATTTATTTTTTCCTCAACTTTTTCAACTTTTTCACTCCGGACGCTTTATCTGGACACGATTCGTCAGGACCTCCAACAGCCGAAGCTAAGTAGTAACATTAACATGATGCCTTCTAATTGCAGCCGCTGTACTCGCCTTACGGCGAGGATAGCTGTGCTGCAAGCCCAGCTTCAGACGCAATCGTTAGGCAAGGGTAATTTCAGTGTAGGAAAGGATGAAACAGCGTCTGTGCCACCAGTAAGTACAGATAGTAGTATAAATCCCTGACACAGTCCCCGCAGCCGGACAACTTTCTCACGGTTTCTGGAAGGAAATGCTGTAGGAACGCTCAACCGGTGTCGCTCATTCAGCCGACAGAAACTTTCAACCGGTTTTCCCCATTAAGCAGCGGGTCGGAGTCAGAGGCCGATTCTTCTCTGGTCTCTACTCCTCCCGTTACGGGGTCTGAGACGCCGAAGCTTCCCACCATTAGCTCTGACAAATTGAAAACTCTAGTCATTGGCGACTCCATTACCCGCAGCATTAGACTTAAAGCGAATCATCCAGCGATCATACACTGTTTACCCGGGGCAGGGCTACCGACGTTAAGGCTAATCTGAAGATGGTGCTGGCTAAAGCTAAAACTGGCGAGTGTAGAGAGTATAGAGATATTGTTATCCACGTCGGCACCAACGATGTTAGGATGAAACAGTCAGAGATCACCAAGCGCAACATAGCTTCTGCGTGCATATCAGCTAGAAAGATGTGTCGGCATCGAGTAATTGTCTCTGGCCCCCTCCCAGTTAGGGGAGTGATGAGCTCTACAGCAGAGTCTCACAACTCAATCGCTGGTTGAAAACTGTTTTCTGCCCCTCCCAAAAGATAGAATTTGTAGATAATTGGCCCTCTTTCTGGGACTCACCCAAAACTAAACTAAACATGGCGGTGTTCGCCTTAGCAATCTCACTAGGATAAAGACCACCTCCATTCCTGTCATTACTGAAAGAGATCATGATACCTCACATCTCAAAATAGGGCTACTTAATGTTAGATCCCTTACTTCAAAGGCAATTATAGTCAATGAACTAATCACTGATCATAATCTTGATGTGATTGGCCTGACTGAAACATGGCTTAAGCCTGATGAATTTACTGTTTTAAATGAGGCCTCACCTCCTGGCTACACTAGTGACCATATCCCCGTGCATCCCGCAAAGGCGGAGGGGTTGCTAACATTTACGATAGCAAATTTCAATTTACAAAAAAAAAAAATGACGTTTTCGTCTTTTGAGCTTCTAGTCATGAAATCTATGCAGCCTACTCAATCACTTTTTATAGCTACTGTTTACAGGCCTCCTGGGCCATATACAGCGTTTCTCACTGAGTTCCCTGAATTCCTATCGGACCTTGTAGTCATAGCAGATAATATTCTAATCTTTGGTGACTTTAATATTCACATGGAAAAGTCCACAGACCCACTCCAAAAGGCTTTCGGAGCCATCATCGACTCAGTGGGTTTTGTCCAACATGTCTCTGGACCCACTCACTGTCACAGTCATACGCTGGACCTAGTTTTGTCCCATGGAATAAATGTGGTGGATCTTAATGTTTTTCCTCATAATCCTGGACTATCGGACCACCATTTTATTACGTTTGCAATTGCAACAAATAATCTGCTCAGACCCCAACCAAGGAACATCAAAAGTCGTGCTATAAATTCACAGACAACACAAAGATTCCTTGATGCCCTTCCAGACTCCCTCTGCCTACCCAAGGACGCCAGAGGACAAAAATCAGTTAACCACCTAACTGAGGATCTCAATTTAACCTTGCGCAATACCCTAGATGCAGTTGCACCCCTAAAAACTAAAAAAAAATTCTCATAAGAAACTAGCTCCCTGGTACACAGAAAATACCCGAGCTCTGAAGCAAGCTTCCAGAAAATTGGAACGGAAATGGCGCCACACCAAACTGGAAGTCTTCCGACTAGCTTGGAAAGACAGTACCGTGCAGTACCGAAGAGCCCTTACTGCTGCTCGATCATCCTATTTTTCTAACTTAATTGAGGAAAATAAGAACAATCCGAAATTCCTTTTTGATACTGTCGCAAAGCTAACTAAAAAGCAGCATTCCCCAAGAGAGGATGACTTTCACTTTAGCAGTGATAAATTCATGAACTTCTTTGAGGAAAAGATTATGATTATTAGAAAGCAAATTACGGACTCTTCTTTAAACCTGCGTATTCCTCCAAACCTCAGTTGTCCTGAGTCTGCACAACTCTGCCAGGACCTAGGATCAAGAGAGACGCTCAAGTGTTTTAGTACTATATCTCTTGACACAATGATGAAAATAATCATGGCCTCTAAACCTTCAAGCTGCATACTGGACCCTATTCCAACTAAACTACTGAAAGAGCTGCTTCCTGTGCTTGGCCCTCCTATGTTGAACATAATAAACGGCTCTCTATCCACTGGATGTGTACCAAACTCACTAAAAGTGGCAGTAATAAAGCCTCTCTTGAAAAAGCCAAACCTTGACCCAGAAAATATAAAAAACTATCGGCCTATATCGAATCTTCCATTCCTCTCAAAAATTTTAGAGAAGGCTGTTGCTCAGCAACTCACTGCCTTCCTGAAGACAAACAATGTATACGAAATGCTTCAGTCTGGTTTTAGACCCCATCATAGCACTGAGACGGCACTTGTGAAGGTGGTAAATGACATTTTAATGGCATCGGACCGAGGCTCTGCATCTGTCCTCGTGCTCCTAGACCTTAGTGCCGCTTTTGATACCATCGATCACCACATTCTTTTGGAGAGATTGGAAACCCAAATTGGTCTACACGGACAAGTTCTGGCCTGGTTTAGATCTTATCTGTCGGAAAGATATCAGTTTGTCTCTGTGAATGGTTTGTCCTCTGACAAATCAACTGTAAATTTCGGTGTTCCTCAAGGTTCCGTTTTAGGACCACTATTGTTCTCACTATATATTTTACCTCTTGGGGATGTTATTCGAAAACATAATGTAAACTTTCACTGCTATGCGGATGACACACAGCTGTACATTTCAATGAAACATGGTGAAGCCCCAAAATTGCCCTCGCTAGAAGCATGTGTTTCAGACATAAGGAAGTGGATGGCTGCAAACTTTCTACTATTAAACTCGGACAAAACAGAGATGCTTGTTCTAGGTCCCAAGAAACAAAGAGATATTCTGTTGAATCTGACAATTAATCTTAATGGTTGTACAGTCGTCTCAAATAAAACTGTGAAGGACCTCGGCGTTACTCTGGACCCTGATCTCTCTTTTGAAGAACATATCAAGACCATTTCAAGGACATCTTTTTTCCATCTACGTAACATTGCAAAAATCAGAAACTTTCTGTCCAAAAATGATGCAGAAAAATTAATCCATGCTTTTGTCACTTCTAGATTAGACTACTGCAATGCTCTATTTTCCGGCTACCCGGATAAAGCACTAAATAAACTTCAGTTAGTGCTAAATACGGCTGCTAGAATCCTGACTAGAACCAAAAAATTTGATCATATTACTCCAGTGCTAGCCTCTCTACACTGGCTTCCTGTCAAAGCAAGGGCTGATTTCAAGGTTTTACTGCTAACCTACAAAGCATTACATGGGCTTGCTCCTACCTATCTCTCTGATTTGGTCCTGCCGTACATACCTACACGTACGCTACGGTCACAAGACGCAGGCCTCCTAATTGTCCCTAGAATTTCTAAGCAAACAGCTGGAGGCAGGGCTTTCTCCTATAGAGCTCCATTTTTATGGAACGGTCTGCCTACCCATGTCAGAGACGCAAACTCGGTCTCAACCTTTAAGTCTTTACTGAAGACTCATCTCTTCAGTGGGTCATATGATTGAGTGTAGTCTGGACCAGGAGTGGGAAGGTGAACGGAAAGGCTCTGGAGCAACGAACCGCCCTTGCTGTCTCTGCCTGGCCGGTTCCCCTCTTTCCACTGGGATTCTCTGCCTCTAACCCTATTACAGGGGCTGGGTCACTGGCTTACTGGGGCTCTCTCATGCCGTCCCTGGAGGGGGTGCGTCACCTGAGTGGGTTGATTCACTGTTGTGGTCATCCTGTCTGGGTTGGCGCCCCCCTTGGGTTGTGCCGTGGCGGAGATCTTTGTGGGCTATACTCAGCCTTGTCTCAGGATGGTAAGTTGGTGGTTGAAGATATCCCTCTAGTGGTGTGGGGGCTGTGCTTTGGCAAAGTGGGTGGGGTTATATCCTTCCTGTTTGGCCCTGTCGGGGTGACCTCGGATGGGGCCACAGTGTCTCCTGACCCCTCCTGTCTCAGCCTCCAGTATTTATGCTGCAGTAGTTTATGTGTCGGGGGCTGGGGTCAGTTTGTTATATCTGGAGTACTTCTCCTGTCCTATTCGGTGTCCTGTGTGAATCTAAGTGTGCGTTCTCTAATTCTCTCCTTCTCTCTTTCTTTCTCTCTCTCGGAGGACCCGAGCCCTAGGACCTGAGCTCCAGGACTACCTGACATGATGACTCCTTGCTGTCCCCAGTCCACCTGGCCATGCTGCTGTTCCAGTTTCAACTGACCTGAGCCCTAGGACCATGCCCCAGGACTACCTGACATGATGACTCCATGCTGTCCCCAGTCCCCCTGGCCATGCTGCTGCTCCAGTTTCAACTTCCACCTGACTGTGCTGCTGCTCCAGTTTCAACTGTTCTGCCTTATTATTATTCGACCATGCTGGTCATTTATGAACATTTGAACATCTTGGCCATGTTCTGTTATAATCTCCACCCGGCACAGCCAGAAGAGGACTGGCCACCCCACATAGCCTGGTTCCTCTCTAGGTTTCTTCCTAGGTTTTGGCCTTTCTAGGGAGTTTTTCCTAGCCACCGTGCTTCTACACCTGCATTGCTTGCTGTTTGGGGTTTTAGGCTGGGTTTCTGTACAGCACTTTGAGATATCAGCTGATGTACGAAGGGCTATATAAATAAATTTGATTTGATTTGATTTGATTTGGAATGAGAATGGACTGGATGAAGCAGAGGGCTATAGATGAAGGATCCAGGAGGGAATGAGAATGGACTGGATGAAGCAGAGGGCTGTAGATGAAGGATCCAGGAGGGAATGAGAATGGACTGGATGAAGCAGAGGGCTGTAGATGAAGGATCCAGGAGGGAATGAGAATGGACTGGATGAAGCAGAGGGCTATAGATGAAGGATCCAGGAGGGAATGAGAATGGACTGGATGAAGCAGAGGGCTGTAGATGAAGGATCCAGGGGGTGGAGTCTGTAGTGTTTGGCTTGGAGTCTCAGGTAGATACCATTGTCAGGCCATGGTAGTGATGACAATCCCCAAAAACAAACCTCCAACTTAGTCTGGAGAGGAAGTGAGCTGTTCTGCACTGCAGGTGCTGAATGGTTGGCGGTATAGTCGAGGTCGTACAGACGTATGTATGAGATGCCCAAGGAGTGAACCAAACTTAGATCCTAGGGGAGCAGGTAGAAGTGATGGTGAAAAGGAAACAACTCTGTTGCTAAGCTGGGTAGCCAAACCTCTTTTGGCTGGTTGGGTAAGATTCGATGCGTGAGGTAGATGGGTTCCGTGAAATGAGGCAGGGACTGGAAGACTGTGCATGAGTTCATGCAGGTTCTGAAAGATGAGCATGTTGTGGGCTGTTGATGTCAGAGCATGTAGGAATGATAGGCTTGAGAGGAGCAGTGTCCAAGGAGGATGTAGTCTGGGATGCCATGTCGAGATGCCAGGTCGAGATGCCATGTCGAGATGCCAGTTCGAGATGCCATGTCGAGATCGAACGGATGCAGCTCAGAGGGGGTAAGTAATGTCCAGAGAATTGGTCAGCAGGATATCCGTATACGGATCATATTTGTCTCAGATGGGAATGAAACCATTGGCGAGGTGATGGAACCAGATCCGATGATGAATAGGGGATGGTATGGAGAGGCGTGTTGAGATTGTCTGAGCTGTAGGAAGTAGTTGAGTGGTTTATAAAGGCTGAGGGTAGATGGTAGCCATAATAGGTAGACTGGTTTGATCCTGACAAACTGATCGGTATACAATGTGATGGTGAATGTAAAGGTATCTTTGTCGAGGATGATGATGCTAAGATGATAAGAAGGGATGCAGGTAGAAGATGAGGACGGGTTGCGGACTTTGATTTTGGCGAGCCCAGACGATTTGAACAGAGGCAGTTGGTTCACTCATCCAGTAGAGATTCTCAGCTGGTAACTGACTGAGCTGGCTGGGATGTGATAGTTCATTGCTGTTAGGGACGGAAGGTAAGACGCTCCGGGGGCAGCAATCACGGGACCAGCGGGACAGAGATTGAAGAGAGGTCGTCACTGGCAGAGAGAGGGGGTGAGCTGCCACCAGTGTCGAATGGGTGTTGAAGGTAAACATAGTAACCAGGTCGTTGGAGGACGGGAGACAACAGCCGAAGAAAGGAAGAGAGGCAAGGCAGTGTTGGGGATGCATCCGATTCAGGACTCAGGTGATGGACACCCTGCTGGTGAAGAGCCGACAGTAAATCAAATGACATTTTATTTGTCACATGCACCGAATACAACAGGTGTAAACCTTACAGTGAAATGCTTACTTACAAGCCCTTTACCAACAATGCAGTTTAAAAAAAATACAATTTAAAAAAAGTAAGAGATGAGAAAAACATATAATTAAAGAGCAGCAGTAAAACAACAATAGCGGGGCTATTTACAGTCAATGTCAGTGTGTCAGTGTGTCAGTGTGTCAACGAGTCAATGTGGCGGGCACCGGTGTCGAGTATAATTTAGGCAATATGTACATGTAGGTAGAGTTCTTAAAGTGACTGTGCATAGATAATAACAGAGAGTAGCAGCAGCATGGGGGCAATGCAAATAGTTTGGGTAGCCATTTGATTAGAAGTTCAGGATTATTATGGTTTGGGGTGGAAGCTGTTCAGAAGCCTCTTGGACCTAGACTTGGCGCTCCAGTACCACTTGCTGTGCAGTAGCAGAGAGAACAGTCTATGACTAGGGTGGCTGGAGACTTTGACATTTTTTAGGGCCTTCCTCTGACACCGCCTGGTATAGAGGTCCTGGATGGTAAGAAGCTTGGCCCCGGTGATGTACTGGGCCGTGTGCATTACCCTTCTGTAGTGCCTTGAGGTCGGAGGACGAGCAGTTGCCATACCAGGTAGTGATGCAACCCTTCAATATGCTCTCGATGGTGCAGCTGTAAAACCTTTTGAGGATCTGAGGACCCATGCCAAATCCTTTCAGTCTCCTGAGTGGGAATAGGTTTTGTCGTGCCCTTTTCACGACTGTCTTGGTGTGTTTGGACCATGTCAGTTTGTTGTTGATGTGAATGCGAAGGAACTTGGAGCTCTTGAAGTACAGCTGTCGAGAGCACCCCAGTACTTAATTTTTTCAAATTTACCCTTCATTTAGCTTGACAAGTCATGCTGACATTCCACTGCAGGAGCCTGGAGACAGTGACAGGCAAAAACAGGCAATGGCAGTCATAGATTATTGTGCAACCCAAACGAACAGCCACATCTATAATGAAGGAGTGAGAGAGGGTGAGCCTCTGCCATAGCAGCAGTCACGGGTCCAGCAGGATCTTGTAAGCTCTGCTGGCGAAACGAGGAAGAGACTGGATGCGAATTGATGAGTACTTTTCTCCTTCCCCCCCTTCTGACACCCAGGTGGTGACATTCATCTCTTCGTGCCTAGTAGATATCTCAGCTGGATGTCGGCCCACCACCTCAAGCTCAACTTCAATAAGACAGAGGTTTCCAGCCTCCCGGGGAAGGCCTGCCTGCTCCAAGACCTATCCATCAATTTTGACAACTCCAGTGTCCCCCTCCCAGAGTGCAAATAACCTTGATGTGACCCTGGACAGCACTCTGTCGTTCTCTGCAAACATCAAAGCAGTGACAAGCTCCTGCAGGTTCATGCTGTACAACATCTGTAGAGGGCCACCTTATCTCACATAAGAAGCAGCGCTGGTCCAAATCCAGTCACTTGTCCCGTCTGGACTACTGATGGCTGGACTCTCCACTTGTGCCATCAAACCCCAGCAAATTATCCGGAACGTTGCAACCCACCTTGTGTTCAACCTTCCCAAGATCTCCATGTCACCACCCTCCTCTGCACACTCTACTGGCTTCTTGTCGAAGCCCTCATCCACTACAACCAATAACAGCTGGTGTGCGATGTCTAATATTAAGGAAGTGTTGAGGTATTGCTTGTCTGAGGTAGAGTACCTCAAGATAAGCTGTAGACCACACTCTCTACCAAGAGACTGTACATCTATATTTTTCATAGCTGTCTATTTACCACCACAAACCAATGCTGGCACTAAGACCGCTCTCAACCAGCTGTATAAGGCCATAAGCAAACAAGAAATGCTCATCCAGAAGCGGTGCTCCTAGTGGCCGGGGAATATAATGCAGGCCTAATTTCTACCTGCATGTCACATTTGCAACCAGAGGAACAAAAACTCTAAGACACTTTTACTCCGCACACAGCCAGAGAAAAAAAAATCCTAGACCACCTTTACTCCAGACACAGAGATGCATACAAAGCTCTCCCCCGCCCTCCATTTGACAAATCTGACCCTAATTCTATCCTCCTGGTTCCTGCTTACAAGAAAAACTAATGCAGGAATTAACAGTGACTCGCAAAATACGGAAGTGGTCAGATGACACGGATGCTAAGCTACAGGACTGTTTCGCAGCACAGACTGGAATATGTTCCGGGATTCGTCCAATGACATTGAGAAGAATACCACCTGTGTTGACAAGTTCAATGTACCGAGCTGTCTGTTTAAACTATTAGCACACAGCTCAGACACCCATAAATACCCCACAAGACATGCCACCAGAGATCTCTTCACAATCCCCAAGTCCAGAACAGACTATGGGAGGCACACAGTACTACATAGAGCCATGGCCACATCAGGTAACTGATGCAAGCAGTAGAATCAGATTTAAAAAACAGGAAAAAATAAACCTTATGATACAGCAGGGACTGTGAAGAGACACACACAGGTGCAGACACACGCATATACACACAAACGCTAGAAATCTACACATATGTTCATTGTAATATTGTTGTGTGTTGATACATTTTGTATTGTACATTTTGTACTGTAGATATGTAGTTGTGTAATAATGTTATATGATGTACTGTTTTAACTTTTGTTTTGTATGCAATGGAAGTGCTTTAATGTGTTTGGACCCCAGGACGAGTAGCTGCCTTGACAGGAACTAATAGGGATCCATAATAAACCGTAGGAAGAGTAGCTGCTGCCTTGGAAAGGAACTAATGGGGATCCATAATAAACCCCAGGAAGAGTAGCTGCTGCCTTGGCAGGAACTAATGGGGATCCATAATACATACAAATACCTCAGTCACCGGCTTCATCAATTAGTGCATCGATGATTTCGTACCCACATAGACTGTACGTACATATCCCAACTAGAAGCCATGGATTACAGGCAACATCAAATCAAATTTTATTGGTCACATACACGTGTTTAGCAGATGTTATTGCGGGTGTAGCGAAATTCTTGTGCTTCTAGCTCCAACAGTGCAGTAATATCTAACAAGTAACATTGAACAGTTTCACAAGATATAACCAAAATACACGTACATCTAAGAAAGGAATGGATTAAGAATATACACAGTTGAAGTTGGACGTTTACATACACTCAGGTTGGAGTCATTAAAACTAGTTTACATACACTTAGGTTGGAGTCATTAAAACTTGTTAACAAACTATGGTTTTGGCAAGTCGGTTAAGAAATCTACTTTGCGCATGACAAGTCAATCCAACAATTGTTTAAAGACAGATATTTTCACTTGTAATTCACTGTATCACAATTCCAGTGGGTCAGAAGTTTACATACACTAAGTTGACTGTGCCTTTAAACTGCTTGGAAAATTCCAGAAAATTATGTAGTGGATTTAGAAGCTTCTTCTAAGCTAAATTACATAATTTGAGTGAATTGGAGGCGTACCGGTGGATGTATTTAAAGGCCTACCTTCAAATTCAGTGTCTCTTTGCTTGACGTCATGGGAAAATCAAACAATATCAGCCAAGACCTCAGAGAAAAAAATTGTAGACCTCAACAAGTCTGGTTCATCCTTGGGAGCAATTTCCAAATGCCTGAAGGTTCCACGTTCATCTGAACAAACAATAGTACGCAAGTATAAACACCGTGGAACCACGCAGATGTCTTACCGCTCAGGAAAGAGACACGTTCTGTGTCCTAGAGATGATGGTACTTTGGTGCGAAAAGTGCAAATCAATCCCAGAACAACAGCAAAGTACCTTGTGAAGATGCTGGAGGAAACAGGTACAAAAGTATCTATATCCACAGTAAAACAAGTCCTATATCGACATAACCTGAAAGGCCGCTCAGCATGGAAGAAGCCACTGCTCCTAAACCCCCCATAAAAAGCCAGACTACGGTTTGCAACTGCACATGGGGACAAAGGTCGAACTTATTGGAGAAATGTCCTCTGGTCTGATGAAACAAAATTAGAACTGTTTGGCCATAATGACCATCATTATGTTTGGAGGAAAAAGGGGGAGGCTTGCAAGCCAAAGAACACCATCCCAACCATGAAGCACGGGGTGGCAGCATCATGTTGGGGGGTGCTTTGCTGCAGGAGGGACTGGTGCACATCGAAAAATAGATGGCATCATAAGGAACGCAAATTATGTGGATATATTAAAGCAACATCTCAAGACATCAGTCAGGAAGTTAAAGCTTGGTCGCAAATGGGTCTTCCAAATGGACAATGACCCCAAGCATACTTCCAAAGTTGTGGCAAAATGGCTTAAGGAAAGCAAAGTCAAGGTATTGGAGTGACCATCACAAAGTCCTCACCTCAATCCCATAGAAAATTTGTGGGCAGAACTGACAAAGCGTGTGCGAGCAAGGAGGCATACAAACCTGACTCAGTTACACCAGCTCTGTCAGGAGGAATGAGCCAAAATTCATCCAATTTATTGTGGGAAGCTTGTGGAAGGCTACCCAAAACACTTGACCGAAGTTAAACAATTTAAAGGCAATGCTACCAAATACTTATTGAGTGTATGTAAACTTCTGACCCACTGGGAAAGAGATGAAAACAATAAAAGCTGAAATAAATAATTCTCTCTACTATTATTCTGACATTTCACATTCTTAAAATAAGGTGGTGATCCTAACTGACTTAAGACAGGGAATATTTACTGGGATTAAATGTCAGGAATTGTGAAAAACGGAGTTTAAATGTATTTGGCTAAGGTGTATGTAAACTTTCGACTTCGACTGTACATATATGTCAGAGAGGCTTTGGACTAAGATACAGTGGCATAGTATATAGAAAACAGTATATACATATGAGATGGGTGATGCAACATTTACAAACAATTAAAATGACTAAGATAGAATAGTATAGAGTGCAGTTTATACATATGAGGTGAGTAATGCTAGATACGGAAACATTATTAAAGTAAAGTGATCCATTTCTAAAAGTGGCCAGTGATTCCTAATCTAGGTCTATAGGCAGCTGCCTCTGATGTGCTAGTGATGGCTGTTTAGCATTCTGATGTCCTTGATGATCTTTTTGGCCTTCCTATGGCATCGGGTGCTGTTGTTGTCCAGGAGTGCGGGTAATTTGCAGTTTTGGGCGGTGTAGTTACTGTACCAGGCGGCGATACAGCTGCCAGGATGCTCTCAATTGTGCATCTGTAAAAGTTTGTGAGGGTTTTAGGTGTTAAGTTTATAAATTTATTTACACCTCCGGAGGTTGAAGTGGCGCTGTTTGGCCTTCATCACCACACTGTCTGTGTGGGTGAACCATTTCAGTTTGCACACTGAGCTACAGAAGAGAGCTGCCGCTTTCAAGGAGCGGGACACGAACGGACGCTTATGAGAAATCCTCAGACAAACCATCAAACAGGCAAAGCGTCAATACAGGACTAAGATTGAATCCTACTACACAAGCTCTGATGCTCGGCGGATGTGGCAAGGCTTGCAATATATTACAAACTACAAAGGGGAACCCAGCAGCTAGCTGCCCAGAGACGCGAGCCTAGGAGGGCCGAAAAGGAGGGCCGAACAGGCCCCTATTCTCATCGACCGGGCTGTAGTGGAGCAGGTAGAGAGCTTCAAGTTCCTTGGTGTCCACATCACCAACAAACTATCATGGACCAAACACACCAAGACCTTCGTGGGGAGGGCACGACTATGATTAGATAGTGCCATGCCATGATTGGGTCGTGATAAAAACACACCAATCTCTTTCATAAGTTCTTGAAACAATAAAAGCAACAAAAAAAAACATTCCTTAAAATGGATATATAGTATTTTGGAAATAGACTCATTGTCACGTTCTGACCTTAGTTCTTTTGTTATGTCTTTGTTTTGGTAGGGTCAGGGCGTGAGTTGGGTGGGTTGTCTATGTTAGTTTTTCTATGATTTGCTATTTCTGTGTTTGGCCTGGTATGGTTCTCAATCAGAGGCAGCTGTCAATCGTTGTCCATGATTGAGAACAATATTTAGGGAGCCTGTTTTCTATTGTGTTTGGCGGGTGATTGTTTTCTGTTTTCTGTTGTGTGTCTGCACCAGCCAGAACTGTTTTCTGTTGTGTGTCTGCACCAGCCAGAACTGTTTTCGGTTGTCGGTTTATTGTTTTTGTTCAGTGTTCAAGTTCTTTATTAAAAGATATGGACACATACCACGCTGCACCTTGGTCCTCTCTTTCTCCCACAGATGAACGTTACACTCATGATTGAGAATGCTGTACCAATTGCAATCATATGTGGTTATTTATTTATTTATTTATTTATTTTACCTTTATTTAACCAGGTAGGCAAGTTGAGAACAAGTTCTCATTTACAATTGCGACCTGGCCAAGATAAAGCAAAGCAGTTCGACAGATACAACGACACAGAGTTACACATGGAGTAAAACAAACATACAGTCAATAATACAGTATAAACAAGTCTATATACAATGTGAGCAAATGAGGTGAGAAGGGAGGTAAAGGCAAAAAAGGCCATGGTGGCAAAGTAAATACAATATAGCAAGTAAAACACTGGAATGGTAGTTTTGCAATGGAAGAATGTGCAAAGTAGAAATAAAAATAATGGGGTGCAAAGGAGCAAAATAAATAAATAAATAAAAATTAAATACAGTTGGGAAAGAGGTAGTTGTTTGGGCTAAATTATAGGTGGGCTATGTACAGGTGCAGTAATCTGTGAGCTGCTCTGACAGTTGGTGCTTAAAGCTAGTGAGGGAGATAAGTGTTTCCAGTTTCAGAGATTTTTGTAGTTCGTTCCAGTCATTGGCAGCAGAGAACTGGAAGGAGAGGCGGCCAAAGAAAGAATTGGTTTTGGGGGTGACTAGAGAGATATACCTGCTGGAGCGTGTGCTACAGGTGGGAGATGCTATGGTGACCAGCGAGCTGAGATAAGGGGGACTTTACCTAGCAGGGTCTTGTAGATGACATGGAGCCAGTGGGTTTGGCGACGAGTATGAAGCGAGGGCCAGCCAACGAGAGCGTACAGGTCGCAATGGTGGGTAGTATATGGGGCTTTGGTGATAAAACGGATTGCACTGTGATAGACTGCATCCAATTTGTTGAGTAGGGTATTGGAGGCTATTTTGTAAATTACATCGCCAAAGTCGAGGACTGGTAGGATGGTCAGTTTTACAAGGGTATGTTTGGCAGCATGAGTGAAGGATGCTTTGTTGCGAAATAGGAAGCCAATTCTAGATTTAACTTTGGATTGGAGATGTTTGATATGGGTCTGGAAGGAGAGTTTACAGTCTAACCAGACACCTAAGTATTTGTAGTTGTCCACGTATTCTAAGTCAGAGCCGTCCAAGTTCATAGTATAGTTTATAGTTCACCAACCCTTGAAATTGTATAGAGAACAGATTGGAGTCGCAGCAAGTCTTTACCCTTATTAATTATTTTGCCATGCAAATTAATTACTTAAAAATCATACAATGTGATTTTCTGGATTTTTGTTTTAGATTCCATCTCTCACAGTTGAAGTGTACCTATGATAAAAATTACAGACCTCTACATGCTTTGTAAGTAGGAAAACCTGCAAAATCGGCAGTGTATCAAATACTTGTTCTCCCCACTGTACATGTTGGAATGAGTAGAGAGTACAGTAATACTTTCTTAAATCCCAATTTGGTCGTGGTGTTATGGGACTAGATACTGTAGGAACAAGTAGTGGTGTTATAGGACTAGATACTGTAGGAACAAGTAGTGGTGTTATAGGACTAGATACTGTAGGAACCAGTCATGGTGTTATAGGACTAGATACTGTAGGAACAAGTAGTGGTGTTATAGGACTAGATACTGTAGGAACAAGTAGTGGTGTTATAGGACTAGATACTGTAGGAACAAGTAGTGGTGTTATAGGACTAGATACTGTAGGAACCAGTCATGGTGTTATGGGACTAGATACTGTAGGAACAAGTAGTGGTGTTATAGGACTAGATACTGTAGGAACCAGTCATGGTGTTATAGGACTAGATACTGTAGGAACCAGTCATGGTGTTATAGGACTAGATACTGTAGGAACCAGTCATGGTGTTATAGGACTAGATACTGTAGGAACAAGTCGTGGTGTTATAGGACTAGATACTGTAGGAACCAGTCGTGGTGTTATAGGACTAGATACTGTAGGAACCAGTCATGGTGTTATAGGACTAGATACTGTAGGAACCAGTCATGGTGTTATAGGACTAGATACTGTAGGAACAAGTTGTGGTGTTATAGGACTAGATACTGTAGGAACAAGTCATGGTGTTATAGGACTAGATACTGTAGGAACAAGTAGTGGTGTTATAGGACTAGATACTGTAGGAACCAGTCGTGGTGTTATAGGACTAGATACTGTAGGAACAAGTCATGGTGCACTCTAAAAATCACGGGTTCTCCTAAGATCCTCAAAGTTCTTTCGAAGACCCTTAAGGTTCTTCACAATTAACATTTCCCCAAAAGGTTCTTAGAGGAACCTCCTTAGTGGGGGTGGGGGTTCTTGCAGGAGCCTAAATGCCCAACTGAAACATTTGGATTTGAAAGGACAGCATGTGCAGGCACTTAACTGAAACATGTAAAGGTCTCCATTTAAGGGAAGGTTTGGCTCTTGTATGATCTAAATTTATACTGTTTTATGATGATGTCATCTATCATTTCGTATTTCTGATTATCTTTCTAAAACAGACATTCAAAATTCAATAGTTATCAATCAACAAAGAGCGAAGAATATGTAGGCAATAAGAATATGTTGAAGGCAATCTGTATTGGGTGCAGATGAGTGAACTACTCACTTTTGTGTCTGTGTCTGTAGGTATACAGACAAGGAGGCATACAAAGGTATGTCAATTGGTATTGGTATGTTAGGCAGATCACATGTAGCATCCTCCTCCCTTACCTCTTCAATGAATATCCCATAGGCCTTTACATTATGGACAAGTTAAGTGTATGAAAACCATTAACAAAACAGTTTTATTCATTCACATTCACCAAAAAACCAAGGTATGAACACTGTCATGTGCATGTTTTGTTAATCATCTGTATAAGTTCCATTTTTGGGATTCACAGATTTCACCGTCCTTATACCAGGAAACCGGTTTGATCATGAATTATAGGGGTTCCCCCAAAGTTTCAATGTGAAGAATTATAGGGGTTCCCCCAGAGTTTCAATGTGATGAATTATAGGGGTTCCCCCACAGTTTCAATGTGATGAACTATAGGGGCTCCCCCACAGTTTCAATGTGATGAATTATAGGGGTTCCCCACAGTTTCAATGTGATGAATTATAGGGGTTCCTCCACAGTTTCAATGTGATGAATTATAGGGGTTCCTCCACAGTTTCAATGCGATGAACTATAGAGGTTCCCCCACAGTTTCAATGTGATGAATTATAGGGGTTCCTCCACAGTTTCAATGTGATGAATTATAGGGGTTCCCCCACAGTTTCAATGTGATGAA